>NC_084611.1:5504013-5564013 GCF_033978795.1 Nerophis ophidion | reverse complement strand
AAGTATTTATTAAGGCGTTATTCTGCATGGCCTTATTATACAAGCAGTAAGTCATTAATTAAGAGTCTTCCCTCAATAACCTCAGAATTATTGCCTATTAGTAACCCTAACCCTTATATGTTCCCTGGTGTCCAAATAATTAAGTCTTTGTTACTTAGAATGTGTTCCCCATACTAAAGTGTTACCAATATTTTTCAACAATGAATACAACTAAATGTGTGCATTTTTAAGTAAGACTAACATTTTTAGAGTATAATAATGTTCTTATTCTTTTTAATAACGTTGTTACTCTGAAGCTAACCAATAATAAATAAATAAAAACTTCTTACCATTAATGCGACTTCTTGGATTGATGGATTAAAACGCATTAGAATGTTCTTAATTTTGAACGTTTTTTTTTAACACTGATTACCAGCGGAATTATTCATTACTTATCGTGTTAAGCAATGTCAGCTAAGATTTATCTGAGAGCCAGATGCAGTCATCAAAAGAGCCACATCTGGCTCGAGAGCCGTAGGTTCCCTACCCCTGATTTAGGTCATAACCCAAAGCTCATGACCATAGGTGAGGGTGGGAACGTAGATCGACCGGTAAATTGAGAGCTTTGCCTTCCGGCTCAGCTCCTTCTTCACCACAACGGATCGATTCAGCGTCCGCATTTCTGAAGACGCTGCACCGATCCGAATGTCCACCTCAAGATCCACTCTTCCCCCACTCGTGAACAAGACTCCGATGTACTTGATCTCCTCCCCAACCCGGAGATGGCACTCCACCCTTTCCCGGGTGAGAACCATGGACTCGGACTTGGAGGTTCTGATTCCCATCCCAGTCGCTTCACACTCGGCTGCGGACCGATCCAGAGAGAGCTGAAGATCCCGGTCAGATGAAGCCATCAGGACCACATCATCTGCAAAAAGCAGAGACCTAATCCTGCAGCCACCAAACCGGATCCCCTCAACGCCCTGACTGCGCCTAGAAATTCTGTCCATAAAAGTTATGAACAGAATGGGTGACAAAAGGTCCAACACCTCACTGGAAACGGACACCTCGGCTGTGGAGTTCAAATCAGAGGAGATGAAAGAATGCAAAAGAAACTGGAAGCATCCCCCAGACATGGGCTGTAAATAAGCTGGGATGGCACTTTGTTGAGGGTAGCAGGGAAGGGCTGCTCTATACAATTTAATAAGTTGGCTAATTAGCTATGATGCTAACATGACGTATTATTCTTCATAGTGAATATTCCATTCAATCAATCAATCAATCAATGTTTATTTATATAGCCCTAAATCACAAATGTCTCAAAGGACTGCACAAATCATTACGACTACAACATCCTCGGAAGAACCCACAAAAGGGCAAGGAAAACTCACACCCAGTGGGCAGGGAGAATTCACATCCAGTGGGACGCCAGTGACAATGCTGACTATGAGAAACCTTGGGGAGGACCTCAGATGTGGGTACCGAAAGCAATGGATGTCGAGCGGGTCTAACATGATACTGTGAAAGTTCAATCCATAGTGGCTCCAACACAGCCGCGAGAGTTCAGTTCAAAGCGAATCCAAGACAGCAGCGAGAGTCCCGTCCACAGGAAACCATCCCAAGCGGAGGCGGATCAGCAGCGTAGAGATGTCCCCAACCGATACGCAGGCAAGCGGTCCATCCTTGGTCCCGACGAGCGGTCCATCCTGGGTCTCGACTCTGGACAGCCAGTGCTTCATCCATGGTCATCGAACCGGACCCCCTCCACAAGGGAGGGGAGGACATAGGAGAAAAAAGAAAAGAAGCGGCAGATCAACTGGTCTGAAAAGGAGGTCTATTTAAAGGCTAGAGTATACAGGTGAGTTTTAAGGTGAGACTTAAATGCTTCTACTGAGGTAGCATCTCGGACTGGTTCCGGGAGGGCATTCCAGAGTACTGGAGCCCGAACGGAAAACGCTCCATAGGCCGCAGACTTTTTTTGGGCTCTAGGAATCACTAATAAGCCGGAGTCTTTTGAACGCTGATTTCTTGCCGGGACATATGGTACAATACAATCGGCAAGATAGGATGGAGCTATTGTATTCGGCAGGGGCGGTTACATTTATGTCAAACATGGGGCGGTATAAGCTCGGTTGGTAGAGTGGCCGTGCCAGCAACTTGAGGGTTCCAGGTTTGATCCCCACTTCTGCCAACCAGGTTCAAACACTAATGACATCTATTAAACAGACGAGAAGCAAGGAATCACGCAGAGACAGAGTTCAATTTAGCTCAATGAGGAGAGACGTATCGGGCTGTACACTTGGTTACAGTTCCAACCTACGCTCTAAGGTCCGGTCCCACGTGCTCCTCTATTTATTTGGGAGGTCCCTGGTTACTACATCCCTGAGGCTGCTTCTGAAGGAAGGACACAATATATGATTATTCATGCAATGGAAATGTGCTGACGCTTGTGATATCGCCCCGTCTCTGCTTTGTCCGCGTGTTGTGGACACAAACACTGATACGAGACGACTCGCAATCCAAGATTGCAAGTTGTCCCTTTCTACGGTAAGAAAAGTATAACTTCCGCACAATTGATATTAACTATAGCAACGGCCTTTAAGCATAAGAGTTGTGTGATAACTTACACATGATTATTCTAACACCTAGTCACTGCCGTTGTGTCCTTGGGCAAGACACTTTACCCACTTGCTCCCAGTGCCACCCACACTGGTTTAAAATATACATTTTTAACTTAGATATTGTGTTTCTCGATGTAAAGTGCTTCATTTATTTGCAGTGTGTGAAGAGAAGACTGGACCACATGTCTACAACAACCTGCAGAGGATTGGAGGTAATAAACAACAATAATAGTATAATTACTGTCAACTTTTAAGTGTCATAAAGTCAAAGAAAGTTACCAAAACTAATTTAAATAGTTAGCTTTTTTTTATATAGAACATCAAGAGAAACTCAAGGCCTGTAAAATGAATGTATAGAAACAAAGTATGTATAACTTACATGAAATACAGAGTAACTTATCTGTGGCGTCCATCTAGGGCTGGCCGATACGGCCTTTTTTTTAATATCTCGATATTTTTAAGGCAATGTCACGATACACCATATATATCTGGATATTTAGCCTTAGCCTTGAATGAACACTTGATGCATATAATCACAGCAGTATGATGATTCTATGTGTCTACATTCAAACATTCTTCTTCATACAGCATTAATATATGCTACTTTTGAACTTTCATGCAGAGAGGGAAACCACAACTAAGTCAATTGACCAAAAGTGTATTTATTAAACATGGCAAAATATTGCTCAGCTGTAGTGGTCTTTCTTCAACTATTTGGGAAAAAAAAGATGTAAAAATAACTACAAACTTGTTGAAAAATAAACAATTGCTTCAATTATAAATAAAGATTTCTAGACATAGAAGTAATCATCAACTTAAAGTGCCCTCTTTGGGGATTGTAATAGAGATCCATCTGGATTCATCAACTTCATTCTAAACATTTCTTCACAAAAAAAGACATCTTTAAAGGGGAACATTATCACCAAACCTATATAAGCGTCAACATATACCTTGATGTTGCAGAAAAAAGACCATCTATATTTTTTAACCGATTTCCGAACTCTAAATGGGTGAATTTTGGCGAATTAAACGTTCTAACGTCATCATGTGGTGATGACGTTTTTTACAGCCAACACATCATCTGTGGCCACCGAACCAGTGCCCCCTCTCCCGAAGACATAGGAGAAAAAGGAAAGAAACGGCAGATCAACTGGTCTAAAAATGGGGTCTATTTAAAGGCTAGAGTATACAAATGAGTTTTAAGATGAGTCTTAAATGCTTCTACTGAGGTAGCATCTCCAACTGTTACCGGGAGGGCATTCCAGAGTACTGGAGCCCCAGTAGAAAACGCTCTATAGCCCGCAGACTTTTTTTGGGCTCTGGGAATCACTAATTGTCCGGAGTTCTTTGAAGGCAGATTTCTTGCCGGCACATATGGTACAATACAATCGGCAAGATAGGCTGGAGCTAGACCGTGTAGTATTTTATACGTAAGTAGTAAAACCTTAAAGTCACATCTTAAGTGCACAGGAAGCCAGTGCAGGTGAGCCAGTATAGGTATATATGTATGTATATATGTATATAAAGGTATATACAGTATAGGTATATATGTATGTATATATGTATATAAAGGTATATACAGTATAGGTATATATGTATGTATATATGTATATAAAGGTATATACAGTATAGGTATATATGTATGTATATATGTATATAAAGGTATATACAGTATAGGTATATATATATGTATATAAAGGTATATACAGTATAGGTATATATGTATGTATATATGTATATAAAGGTATATACAGTATAGGTATATATGTATGTATATATGTATATAAAGGTATATACAGTACAGGTATATATGTATGTATATATGTATATAAAGGTATATACAGTATAGGCGTAATATGATCAAACTTTCTTGTTTCACTATTTTATTTAAGGACAAAATTGCAACAATAAACATATGTTTAATGTACCCTTTGATTTTTTTGTTAAAATAAAGTCAATAAGGCCATTTTTTGTGGTCCCCTTTATTTAGAAAAGTATTGAAAAGTACCGGTAGCAAAATATTGGTATCGGGACAACAGTAGTGCATACACACAATGAATCACCATGACGACGCACATAAACTAATCACTTCCTGAATTGACTATTTGTCAAGGGGTCCTTATGTATTTTAAAAAAACTAAAGCAATTAGTCCATATGTGTCATAATGATTGTCACATTTTACATCAAGCTTTCCTTATTAATAGAATTATAAACGTATAAATACTTTGACTTGTAGTTTTCTCCAACCTTAAGTGTGTTTGTGTCCTGCAGACGTCCAGCAGCTGTTTGGTCATCCAGAAGAACTTCCCCCTCAGCTGCAGGGAGGGAGCTCTACTCTGAAGCAGGAGGCTCCTCAGCCCCCCCACGTTAAAGAGGAAGAGGAGGAACTCTGGATCACTCAGGAGGGAGGCTGTCTTCTAGGACTGGATGAAACTGATCTCACCAAATTGCCACTGACTATTGTCTCTGTGAAGACTGAAGATGATGAAGAGAAACCACAAGTAGACAACCTCTTAGCTCCACTATCAGATAGTGAGGCTGAAGACGAGGTTGAAGTATCTTTGAGCGGCGATACAGACTGTGAAGGTGATATGAGGACTAACGCTGACAACAAACACTCTGAATGCTCTCAAGAGAGGACAGGTAAAAAATGTTTGAGTTGCTCAGTTTGTGGTAAAAGCTTTTTTAAAAAGAACACTTTGACTAAGCACATGAGAAGACACACAGGAGAAAAAACATTTACTTGCTCAGTTTGTGGTAAAAGATTCCTTCATAATGCAGACATGGTCATACACATGAGAACGCACACGGGAGAAAAACCATTCAGCTGTTCAGTTTGTGGCAAAAGCTTTTCGCAGAGTGGCACTTTGATTCATCACATGAAAACACACACAGGGAAAAAACCGTTCAGCTGCTCAGTTTGTGCTAAAAGCTTTTCTCTCAAATGCAATTTGGCTAAACACATGAGAACGCACACAGGAGAAAAACCCTTTGCATGTTCAGTTTGCGGTCAAAGCTTCACTCAAGAAGGAAATTTGGCGAAACACATGAGAAGGCACACCGGGGAAAAACCATTTAGTTGTTCAGTTTGCAGCAAAAGCTTTACTCGAAAAGGCAGTGTGACTGACCACATGAGAACACACACGGGTGAAAAACTATTCAATTGTTCAGTATGCGGCAAATGCTTTTCTCAAAAAAAATGTTTGACTAAACACATGAAAGCACACACAGAATAAAAAAAAAAACATTTAGCTGTTCAGTTTGTGGTTAAAAAAGCTTTACTCAGAAGGGCAGTTGAACTGAACACATGAAAATGCACAGAGGTTAGTTGCTGAGTTTGTGTTAACAGATTTACTCACAAGCATGTCTGTGGATATTTTCATTCAGCTAGGTCACAACGAGTGTGTTGGAAGGATAGATTGATGGGGTTCGTCATGTTTAAAGAGGAACATTATCAGCAGACCTATGTAAGCGTCAATATATACCTTGATGGTGCAGAAAAAAGACCATCTATTTTTTTAACCGATTTCCGAACTCTAAATGGGTGAATTTTGGCGAATTAAACGCCTTTCTGTTTATCGCGCTGGAGGCGATGACGTCAGAATGTGACATCGCCGAGGTAACACACCCACCATTTTCATTTTCAACACATTACAAACACCGGGTCTCAGCTCTGTTATTTTCCATTTTTTTGACTATTTTTTGGAACCTTGGAGACATCATGCGAAATGTTGTCGGAGGGTGTAACAACACTAACAGGGAGGGATTCAAGTTGCACCACTGGCCCCAAGATGCCAAAGTGTCTGCCGCCAGACCCCCATTGAATGTGCCAGAGTGTCTCCACATTTTACCGGCGATGCTAAGGCAGACATGGCACAGAGATGTATGGATAACCTGCAGATGCATTTGCAACTATATTACGTTTCCTTCCACCCACATTTAATGTGAAAAAAACACTTACCAATCGAAGGATTTAAGTTGCTCCAGTGTCAAAAGATGCGAAAGTCCTGATCGTTTGGTCCGCACATTTTACCGGCGATGCTAACGCAGCTATTCGGCCATGCTATGGCTATGAATAGCGTCAATAGCTATCCGCTCAATAGCTTCAGTTTCTTCTTCAATATTTTCATACTCCAACCATCTGTTTCAATACATGCGTAATCTGTTGAATCGCTTAAGTCGCTGAAATCCGAGTTTGAATCCGAGCTAATGTCACTATATCTTGCTGTGGTATTCCCATTGTTTCTTTACATTGGCAGCACTGTGTGACGTCACAGGGAAATGGCCAGTGTCTTCGCAGAGAGACGAAAATAAGGCACTTTAAAGCTTTATTTAGGGATATTCCGAGACTGGTAAAATTTTGAAAAAAACTTCAAAAAATACAACAAGCCACTGGGAACTGATTTTTATTGTTTTTAACCCTTTTGAAATTGTGATAATGTTCCCCTTTAAATATTAGTAGAATATTTTTGTGTGCAGACACAAAAACTATGTCCAGATCTTGACTATCTATTTAGTTAAGTTTGATGTATTTTCGACTCCACCTCAGCGGAGGACCTCCCTAAACTATCCAATATCTACCGGGTTTATCACAGTCAGGTTTTTTTGTATCGGAAAAAGTTGCACATTAGATTTTTGTTTTGTTCACTTCAATGAAAGACTGCAGTCCTTTTATACAATTGGTTTATTTACTTTGTAAAAATCACCATATGGGGACCAGATCTGCAGACATGTGACGTTGGTGACACCTAGTGACCAGTTAGTAAGCAGTACTACAAGTACATATCACAATTTATTACTATTTTAAAAATAACAAGATTCTGGTGATCCTTGACAATGGACTATGGAACTCTTTAAAATGTATTGTAACACTTTTTCAAAACAAAAAAACAGGTTTGAAAAGTTACTCTTGGCTGCTAAGGTAAGGCATAATCTTGTATCTGCAATTTTGAAGGTAATGGTTATTTTCAATGCCCTGCGATGAGGTAGCGACTAGTCCAGGGTGTACACCGCCTTCCGCTCGTTTGTAGCTGAAATAGGCACCAGTGCCCCCCACGACCCCAAAGGGAATACGCGGTAGGAAATGGATGGATGGATGGTTATTTTCAATGTTTAGTTAGATTGATGTTTGGACCTGTCACAGCAGGTCATGTCATATTTTGAGTTTGTTGGCGTTTTCCTGTGTTTGCTGTTTTAGTTCCTGTCTCGCGCTCTTACTTAAAGGCCTACTGAAAGCCACTACTAGCCACCACGCAGTCTGATAGTTTATATATCAATGATGAAATATTAACATTGCAACACATGCCAATACGGCCGCTTTAGTTTACTAAATAGCAATTTTAAATTTCCCGGGAGTTTCGTCTTGAAAACGTCGTGTAATGATGACGTGTACGTACGACGTCACAGGTTTTCAGGAAGTATGAGCGCTACGCACGCACACAGCTAAATGTCGTCAGCTTTAACGGCATAATTACACAGTATTTTAGAGAACTGTGTTGCTGAATCTTTTGCAATTTGATCAATTAAAGGGGAACATTATCACAATTTCAAAAGGGTTAAAAACAATAAAAATCAGTTCCCAGTGGCGTGTTGTATTTTTTGAAGTTTTTTTCCAAATTTTACCGGTCTCGGAATATCCCTAAATAAAGCTTTAAAGTGCCTTATTTTCGGCTCTCTGCGAAGACACTGGCCATTTCCCTGTGACGTCACACAGTGCTGCTAATGTAAACAAACAATGGGAATACCACAGCAAGATATGGCGACAATAGCTCGGATTCAAACTCGGATTTCAGCGACTTAAGTGATTCAACAGATTACGCATGTATTGAAACGGATGGTTGGAGTATGAAAATATTGAAGAAGAAACTGAAGCTATTGAGCGAATAGCTATTGACGCTATTCATAGCCATAGCATGGCCGAATAGCTGCGTTAGCATCGCCGGTAAAATGTGCGGACCAAACGATCAGGACTTTTGCATCTTTTGAGACTGGAGCAACTTAAATCCGTCGATTGGTAAGTGTTTTTTTCGCATTAAATGTGGGTGGAAGGAAACGTAATATAGTTGCAAATGCATCTGCAGGTTATCCATACATCTCTGTGCCATGTCTGCTTTAGCACCGCCGCTAAATAGCATATTAGCATCGATTAGCTGGCAGTCAACATCAACAAAACTCACCTTTGTGATTTCGTTGACTATCGTTGCAAATGCATCTGCAGGTTATCCATACATCTCTGTGCCATGTCTGCCTTAGCATCGCCGGTCAAATGTGGAGACACTCTGGCACATTCAATGGGGGTCTGGCGGCAGACACTTTGGCATCTTGGGGCCAGTGGTGCAACTTGAATCCCTCCCTGTTAGTGTTGTTACACCCTCCGACAACACACTGACGAGGCATGATGTCTCCAACAGAGCTGAGACCCGGTGTTTGTAATGTGTTGAAAATGAAACGGGCGGGTGTGTTACCTCGGCGACGTCACATTCTGACATCATCGCCTCCAGCGCGATGGACAGAAAGGCGTTTAATTCGCCAAAATTCACCCATTTAGAGTTCGGAAATCGGTTAAAAAAATAGATGGTCTTTTTTCTGCAACATCAAGGTATATATTGACGCTTACATAGGTCTGCTGATAATGTTCCCCTTTAAGTTGAGCAGTGGCTGTTTTCTGCATGTCGGGACATTGTGTTTTGTTTTTAAGCGTCTTCTGAGAGGAAAACCACTTTGCCGCTATGTTGGTTTACTTTAAAGCCTGTTTTGGTTCTTTTGTCATTGCCCAGTCTTCCCCACGCTCCAGCACATCTCCTTCTGCGCTCATCCTATGTTTTTGTCTTACATTAAAGATCGTTCTACCTGCACATTGTCTCCTTCTGACTTCTGCACATGGGATGGACCACTACAATGCAACCCGAGCGACACAATAAAGCTACTTTCCTGTTGTCCAGCAATTTTTAATGATATAAAGATAAATAATTTATTTACTATGGAATATGCAGCCTGAGAAAGATTATTTATGTTACTTAGTACAATTTAGTAAGGCCTTCTCGATGCCGAACATTGCAGCATGAACGTTACGACCACGCACAAATCCATCCTATGTGGACGTTTCGTAAAGAAAACCCGGATTTAAATATGAGGATAATATCAATCAATGTTTATTTATATAGCCCTAAATCACTAGTGTCTCAAAGGGCTGCACAAACCACCACACAAACCACTACGACATCCTCGGTAGGCCCACATAAGGGCAAGGAAAACTCACACCCAGTGGGACGTCGGTGACAATGATGACTATGAGAACCTTGGAGAGGAGGACATATGTGGGCAACCCCCCTCCTCTAGGGGACCGAAAGCAATGGATGTCGAGCGGGGCTAACCTGATACTGTGAAAGTTCAATCCATAGTGGATCCCACACAGCCGCGAGAGTCCAGTCCAAAGTGGATCCGATATAGTAGTGAGAGTCCCGTCCACAGCGGAGCCAGCAGGAAACCATCCCAAGCGGAGGCGGAACAGCAACGCAGAGTTGTCCCAGTCGATACACAGGCGAGCGGTCCATCCTGGGTCCCGACTCTGGACAGCCAGTACGTCATCCATGGCCATCGGACCGGACCCCCTCCACAAGGAGGGGGTCAATAACAAAAATGCAACTCAATACTTTGTAATATAACCTTTGTTGGCAATAACAGAGGTCAAATGATTACTATAGGTCTTTACCAGGTTTGCACACACTGTAGCTGGTATTTTGGCCCATTTCTCTATGCAGATCTTCTCGAGAACAGTGATGTTTGGGGCTGTCGCCGAGCAACACGGACTTTCAACTCCCTCCACAGATTTTCAATGGGGTTGAGGTCTGGAGACTGGCTCGGCCACTCCAGGACTTTCAAATGCTTCTTACGGAGCCACTCCTTCGTTGCCTGGGTGGTGTGTTTGGGATCATTGTCATGCTTGAAGACCCAGCCACGTTTCATCTTCAAAGCTCTCACTGATGGAAGGAGGTTTAGGCTCAAAATCTCACGATACATGGCCCCATTCATTCTTTCCTTAACACGGATCAATCGTCCTGTCCCCTTAGCAGAAAAACAGCCCCAAGGCATGATGTTTCCACCCCCATGCTTCACAGTAGGTGTGGTGTTCTTGGGATGCAACTCAGTATTCCTCTTCCTCCAAACACGACGAGTTGAGTTTATACCAAAAAGTTCTATTTTGGTTTCATCTGACCACATGACAATTTCCCATGTGCTCTCTGGCAAACTTCAGACGGGCCTGGACATGCACTGGCTTAAGCAGGGGGACACGTCTGGCACTGCAGGATTTGAATCCCTGTTTGCGTAGATTTTTACTGATGGTAACCTTTGTTACTTTGGTCCCAGCTCTATGCAGGTCATTCACCAGGTCCGCCCCTGTGTGGTTCTGGGATTTTTGCTCACCGTTCTCATGATTATTTTGACCCCACGGGATGAGATCTTGTGTGGAGCCCCAGATTGAGGGAGATTATCAGTGGTCTTGTATGTCTTCCATTTTCTGCTAATTGCTCCCACAGTTGATTTTTTCACACCAAGCTGCTTGCCTATTGTAGATTCACTCTTCCCAGTCTGGTGCAAGTCTACAATTATTTTCCTGTTGTCCTTGGACAGCTCTTTGGTCTTGGCCATAGTGGAGTTTGGAGTCTGACTGTTTGAGGCTGTGGACAGGTGTCTTCTATACAGATAACGAGTTCAAACAAGTGCCATTATAACAGGCAACGAGTGGAGGACAGAAGAGCGTCTTAAAGAAGAAGTTACAGGTCTGTGAGAGCCAGAGATCATCCTTGTTTGAAATGACCAAATACTTATTTTCCACCATAATTTACAAATACATTCTTAATGTGAAATCCTGGATTTTTTTTTCACATTCTGTCTCTCACAGTTGAAGTGTACCTATGATGAAAATTACAGACCTCTGTCATCTTTTTAAGTGGGAGAACTTGCACAATCGCTGGCTGACTAAATACTTTTTTGCCCCACTGTATATATATATATATATATATATATATATATATATATATATATAATATGTATATATATATATATATATATATATATATATGCAAATGGTAAATGGGTTGTACTTGTATAGCGCTTTTCTACCTTCAAGGTAGTGAAAGCGCTTCGACACTACTTCCACATTCACCCATTCACACACACATTCACACACTGATGGAGGGAGCTGCCATGCAAGGCGCTAACCAGCACCTCTCAGGAGCAAGGGTGAAGTGTCTTGCTCAAAGACGCAACGGACGTGAGTGACAAGGTTGGTACTAGGTGGGGATTGAACCAGGGACCCTCGGGTTGCTGGCACGGCCACTCTCACAACCGCGCCACGCCGTCCGTATGTATGTATATATGTATATGTATGTGTGTATATATACTATATATATATATGTAGTGATCAGTTTGAGTTGGGTGACCTCCGACCCCTATCCTTTACTCCTACTTGTGAGGGCTTCCTACCAGAGGTTGCTAATGTTTTTATTATCACTTCTAAAATCTAAACCTGCATTCCTGTAGGATTCCAATTTCCTGGGAGCCTGAACCACCACTCTCTGGAAAGCTTGTGATGGACCTCTGCAACCGAAGCAATCAAATGGCATATTTCCTTCATAGGATAATCCTCTAAAAGATTCTGTGACCAAATACAAATACATGCCAGCTCACAATCATATAAAAAAAATAGTACACGGTATAATTTAACACACTATCTTACAGCTTCTCATTTGGATTTGGATTAGTTCCTCCCCCTTCCCCACAGTTCAAAGAAATTCAGAAGAAATGTGTAACCTATTCTTCCTTTTAAAGAAACTTTGACTTCACTCAAGTTGAATTATTTTGAAATAACTTTCATTTGAACCTCATGTTATATTCAAAATAGATTTATTTTCGACCTGTACAAAGTTCCACAATGATCTAAACATTTAAAATACACGACACTGCGGTACTCTTGCTAAAGATGGAACATTTGGCGGAAATGCCGGACAGTTCTGCAGACTTCATGGCTGGCTCGCATCGTGGTCACTCCGTGATCACGTACGACCGCCAGACACTTCTTGATATGGACATATCGGGCCGTTTTGGACTGATAGACGCGGGCGTGCTAAACGTGCTAACTACCATGGGAATACGTCGGCGGCTACATCCAGCGGCCTGTGAAGCAGGGGAGTCTAGTAGCAGCGGGGGCCGTCTACGGAGCAGACGCCAGCGGTGTGATCGGAAACGCGGATGCCGAGCGGGGCTTAAAACAAAGCAGAAGGCTAATCCCCACAGAACACCACTTCCCTCCATCCTGAAGACGGATTTAGATGAAAGATGCGAGACTACTGGTCTGGTCCGGTCCGATCCGGTGGCCATGTACTGCTCGCCTGTGTATCGGCTGGGGACATCTCTGCGCTGCTGATCAGCCTCCGCTTGGGATGGTTTCCTGCTGGATCCGCTGTGAACGGGACTCTCGCTGCTGTGTTGGATCCATTATGGATTGAACTTTCACAGTATCATGTTAGACCCGCTCGACATCCATTGCTTTCCTCCTCTCCAAGGTTCTCATAGTCATCATTGTCACCAACGTCCCACTGGGTGTGGGTTTTCCTTGCCCTTATGTGGGCCTACCGAGGATGTCGTAGTGGTTTGTGCAGCCCTTTGAGACACTAGTGATTTAGGGCTATATAAGTAAACATTGATTGATTGATTGATTGACTTGCTGATACACATTTACACAATCACTTACTGTACAATGTCCACTCTCACGGGGGATGCCGAAGGACGGGATGTTTATATCTTTCAGCACAAGTCTTGTGTCCTAATCTTCACAAAATGGGAGCGAGTAATTTAAAATTTGACCAACTGTTGGTTTAGAGCCGCAACCTTTTACTATCCAAATGAGAGGCATGATTTATAATAAACACAAACTTTCACCAACTCCGAGACGTTGCAGCAGCTCACTGGCTAATTATGTCAGGAGCTGCAGTAGCAACTGACATAAAGAAGGCGGCATGTTGTCCAAATATACTTCCTTGGTGTTTTTCTCTTTTATTAACCATGTTGTTAATATGCAGGTCAGGGCATGTAAAAAATGGAGTACTGTTGGCGGTTTGTGGATGTTTTTCAGATGGCTTTTTTGTTAGCCATTTTTTACAAGCCAAATAAGAATGCATAGAAAGACATGTCTTTGTCTGAAATAGGGGTTGCGGATCATAGGAAAAATGAACCCCTTTAAGAAATGACCTTATAAAACATGCAGTATGTTTACTTTCTGCAGTTGCTCTCTCAATGCAAGCCAGATATTTTGCCGTCATCATTAATTCTTTGCAGCCAGAACACTGCCAGTACGTTTTTGAATTGGGGAAAAAAACCTGCAGACATAGAAAAAATTGGATTGGAAGCTGAAAAAAAATAAATAATTTAGCCCAGTAATATCTAAATAATAAATACTGCACGTTAAATTACTTCCTGAACTCAAATAAAATATCAGTTGTATAATTACAAACATTAAAAAAGCAATTTTAAATTAAGTTTTGTTAAATTAAGTTATGTTTTTATCGAATGCAGCATCTTTTTGCTCAGAAGTACATCTACGGTGTAAATATTTGAATGACGATAATAATAATAAAGGCAGATTTTTAAAAAAGTTGATTTTGCAGGCCGGTGGTTTTAAAATCAGAATCAGATTCAAATTCTGATTCTGAATTTCAGAATCAGAAATACTTTATTAATCGCCAAGGTGAAATTAAAATTTCCTATTAAAATTAAAATGTGACCGTAAATTTGCTCCGGTTGAAACTCCCAGCCGGCTCGCTGATTTAAGCCAGATTCTGGCTGCTGAAACCAGCCGGTGGGGCGACCCGTCTCTCACTAAGTGTCTGTAAATGTTGAAATATTCTACTAGTATGTTATCGAAGCATGACATCATCACATTTAACATCTGCTGGAGTTGTTTTAAAGTATTTTTTGTAAAAACAGTTACAGTAGGACAGGGGTAGGGAACCTATGGCTCTAGAGCCAGATGTGGCTCTTTTGATGACTGCATCCGGCTCTCAGATAAATCTTAGCTGACATTGCTTAACACCATAATTACAGTGCTAAAAATAACATGCAAAATATAAAACATCCTCATGCATTTAAATCCATCCATCTGTTTTCTACCGCACCTGTTCAAGAAGTCGCATTAATGGTAAGAAGTATTTTATGTCACGATGGGGGGGTCGCAGCTTGCTGCGGGGTCGTTCCCCCAGGAAGGCAGACGGACTACTAGGGACATGGCATTTAGGTAAAAACATGATTTAATTTAAACTAAAAAATGATACAAACAAATCGCTCACAGTGGAGGCACAACTTGGGCTAAGGAACAAAGCTAACGCATAAGCAGACTATGAACATAAATCAAACAAAACTTACATGGCATGGCATGAAGCACGAAACTATGGCAAGGCATGAAACAAGTCAGCACAGAGCAAGAAAAGATCACATTGACGCCAGGGCGACTGACTGGCAAAGATGAGCTTAAATACTGCCTCTGATTAGTGCTCGGGTAGCAGGTGAGCGGGCATTTTGTCCACCAGAGACAGGTGGACCAAGGAAACCAGACAAAAGAGTGGGAAAAAAACAGGAACTTAAAGAGTCCAAAGGACAAACAGCACTTGGCCAAACAAAAACATGATCAACAGACATGACATTTTATTTATTATTGTTTAGCTTCAGAATAACAATGTTATTAAAAAGAATAGACTTATTATACTCTAAAAATGTTGGTCTTACTTAAAAATGCACATTTAGTTGTATTCAGTGTTAAAAAAATATGATATGGCTCTCACGGAAATACATTTTGAAATATTTGGCTTTCATGGCTCTCTCAGCCAAAAAGGTTCCCGACCCCTGCAGTAGGAGGTTGTGGCACATATATTTACAGAGAACACAATAATACAAAGTTGAATGTCTCAAAAGAGGACACCACATGGTCATTGTCTATGTCAGAATAATTGTATCTAAGTTGTCACAAAACTTTATGTTACATTGAGTTCAGCTCGACCTGCGAGAGGACAAAGGCTGTCTTTGATCCAACCGAGAAGAAGGCTCGTGAAACTCCGCTGTGTAGGATGGGAAGCAACACGGAGGTGTTCTGTTTCTTTGATGTATTGTAATCCACAGAAAGATTTTGTCTTGACCCGAGAACTACAAAGCGGAGAGGAAGCAAAACCAGACTCCCCTCCAGACAAACTTTTCTTTTAACTGTTTTGTAATCAAAGGCGATGGCTGTTTACGACCCCCCTCCCTTAGAAAGAGCTGTTGCCATGAAATCAGGGAAAGTCCAAATAAAAGAGGCGTACAATCTTTCGTCAGAGCGTGGCGACACTGTACAAGGGTACAGGTGTACGCCTTATATAAGATATCGATGTAATCGTAGTAGTATCGACTAAATATGCACTTGTACTTGGTATCATTACAGTGTAGATCCACCATAGCATTTGTTTGTATTGTATCCTCCTACGGTGTGTAGTGAAGCATGTTTAGATATTCCTCGCCCTGCAGGGATGTGCACTGCCGAACATGCTCCTTTTCTCGTAAAAAACGACGCGTCATCATGCCTGTAAAAAGAAATATGGCGAACCGGTACTTTTCAAACAGAGCATAGTACCGTTTTTGATTCATTAGCACCGCGATACTATACTAGTACCAGTATACTGTTCAACCCTACTTTATATATATATATATATATTAAAACTATTTTTTTTTTCAAATTTAACTAAATATTTTTTCTCAAGTGTGTTTACTCATGTGAGGAGACTAAATGTTCCTTTATAGTTTGGCATCAAACTTAGCAAGTTTTTTCACCCACGTGCACTGTACTGCGTTTGGTCAAATTGCTTATTAGAGAAGATTTTTTACTACAAACTAAACAACTAAATGGTTTTGGTCCGATGTGTTTCAGTAACCAGGTTTGAGGAGAAAAGCTTTTAGCACAAACTGAGTAATTCAATGTTTTTTACTTTCAGTGTGCGTTCTCTTGTGTTCAGTCCAATGGTTCTTGGTTCTAAACTTTTTACCACAAACCAAACAGTTAAACTCATTTTCATCAGTGTGCCTTTTCATATGTTTAGTCAAACTTCCTTTTTGAAAAAAGCTTATACCACAAACTATACAATTGAAAGTTTTTTCTCCTGTGTGTGTTCTCATGTGTTGAGTCAAATTCCACTTTACAGAAAAGCTTTTACCGCAAACTGAACAGTTAAATGGCTTTTCCCCGGTGTGTATTCTCAAGTGTTCAGTCAAGTGGCTCTTCTGAGTGAAGCTTTTACCACAGACTGAACAATGAAACGGTTTCTCTCCTGTGTGCTTTCTCATGTGTAGCGTCAAACTTGGTTTCGAAATGAAACTTTTTGCGCAAACTGTGCAATTGAATGGTTTTTCCCCTGTGTGTGTTTTCATGTGTTGAGTCAGGCAGCTCCTGTGAGTAAAGGTTTTTGCGCAAACCGGACAACTAAATGGTTTTTCACCAGTGTGCGTTCTCGTGTGTTCCGTCAAGTTGCTCTTCAAAGTGAAGCTTTTGCCACAAACTGAACAGATAAACGGTTTTTCCCCCGTGTGCATTCTCATGTGTTGAGTTAAAAGGCTTTCTTTACTTAAGTTTTTACCACAAACGGAGCAGCTCAAACTTTTTTTACCCCTCTTCTTTTTTGAGTGTTTGTTGTCAGTGTGAGTCCTCATGTCACCTTCACAGTCTGTATCGCTGCTCAAAGACACTTCAACCTCGTCGTCAGCCTCACTATCTGAGAGTGGCGCTAAGAGGTTGTCTCCTTGTGGTTTCTCCTCATCATCTTCAGTCTTCCCCGAGACAACATTTAGTGGCAACTTGGAGAGATCAGCTTCATCCAGAGACTCTGCCTCCTGAGTGATGCAGAGTTCCTCCTCTTCCTTTTTAATGCAGGGTGGTTGTGGAGTCTCCTGCTTCAAAGTGGAACTCTCCCCCTCTAGCTGAGGGGGAAGCTCTTCTGGATGATGGATCTCTGCGGACACAAACAGACTTGTTAGCTCAGACATGATACATGAGATGTTTCTCCTTGAACTCGCTTCACACTTTCTTGTATGTGAGCTATTGGCTCCGACGGTTTATTCCATTTTTTTATTTATTTTGTTGCTTAGATGATTGGTTAAATGAGTTTAACTAATACAAACATATAAAATCCTGTCCGCCCGGAAGTTAAATTGTTTCCACAGGACTACTTGCACTGGAGAACGGATAAGAGTGGGTCCTAATGTGGGCGACGTGACCGTGAAAAGGCTCAAGGAAAAACAACAACAAGAAGCTAAGAGAGAAATGACTCAAAGGAAAACAAAAAAGGCTGTGAACAATTTTGTGATCATTTCAATCTGAACAAAAAAACAGAGGTATTATTTCAATATGACTACTGTATTTTTCGGACCTTAGGGCGCAAACAAACAAACAAACTGACAGCTCAGGTGCCAAAATTGTACAGTAAAATTCTGGCAACTGAGCTGCCTTTTCTTTACCAATAAAACAGCAGTACCAGGGTTTCCCCAAGCGCTTTGTTGTTAAAGGGGAACATTATCACCAGACCTATGTAAGTGTCAATATATACCTTGATGGTGCAGAAAAAAGACCATCTATTTTTTTAACCGATTTACAAACTCTAAATGGATGAATTTTGGCGAATTAAACGCCTTTCTGTTTATCGCGCTGGAAGCGATGACGTCAGAATGTGACGTTGCCGAGGTAACACATCCACCCGTTTCATTTTCAACACATTGTAAACATTGGGTCTCAGCTCTGTTATTTTCCGTTTTTTCGACTATTTTTTGGAACCTTGGAGACATCATGCCTCGTCGGTGTGTTGTCGGAGGGTGTAACAACACTAACAGGGAGGGATTCAAGTTGCACCACTGGCCCCAAGATGCCAAAGTGTCTGCCGCCAGACCCCCATTGAATGTGCCAGAGTGTCTCCACATTTTACCGGCGATGCTAAGGCAGACATGGCACAGAGATGTATGGATAACCTGCAGATGCATTTGCAACGATAGTCAACGAAATCACAAAGGTGAGTTTTGTTGATGTTGACTTACGTGCTAATCAGATATATTTGGTCGCGGCGTGACTGCTAGCTAATCGATGCTAACATGCTACGCTAATCGATGCTAACATGCTATTTACCGGCGGTGCTAAAGCAGACATGGCACAGAGATGTATGGATAACCTGCAGATGCATTTGCAACTATATTACGTTTCCTTCCACCCACATTTAATGCGAATAAAACACTTACCAATCGACGGATTTAAGTTGCTCCAGTGTCACGAGATGCGAAAGTCCTGATCGTTTGGTCCGCACATTTTACCGGCGATGCTAACGCAGCTATTCGGCCATGCTATGGCTATGAATAGCGTCAATAGCTATTCGCTCAATAGCTTCAGTTTCTTCTTCAATACTTTCATACTCCAACCATCTGTTTCAATACATGCGTAATCTGTTGAATAGCTTAAACCGCTGAAATCCGAGTCTGAATCCGAGCTAATGTCGCTATATCTTGCTGTGGTATTCCCATTGTTTGTTTACATTGGCAGCACTGTGTGACGTCACAGGGAAATGAACAGTGTCTTCACAGAGAGCGAAAAACAGACACTTTAAAGCTTTTTTTAGGGATATTCCGGGACCGGTAAAATTTTGAAAACAATTTCAAATAATAAAAGCCACTGGGAACTGATTTTTATTGTTTTTAACCCTTTTGAAATTGTGATAATGTTCCCCTTTAAGGCACCCGCCTTTTCAACAAAGAGTCACCGTCTAAACCAGGGGTGCCCTTTACGTTGATCGCGAGCTACCGGTCGATCGTGGAGCGTGTGTCAGTCCATCTACAGCCAGGCATAAAAAAAAGACCTAAAAATTGGTGTTCATTAATCTTTACCAAGACATCATTTTCGTCACTTGATTAACATTCACCGCACCCGAGGGGGTCTTGTGAGATGAGGCTGGAAAAAGTGACCGAGAGGAGGGCGAGAAACACTTTTTATTACAACAGACTCTCGCCGTACCTGCTGTCAAAACTCTAAAGACCGACCGCACAGTTCCTGTCTTCACAATAAAAGCCATGCTTCATCAAATAAGAGTCTCAGAAAGCTGGCGTGCAGAAGCTAGCAAGGTACGGAGTTTGCCCCCAATGTATTTCTTGTAAAGTGTCCAGTGGTGATGTTTTTTACACCACACCATCCCACGCTTTGCATTGGACTTGGTGATGTATGGCTTAGATCAGGGGTCGGGAACCTTTTTGGCTGAGAGAGCCAAGAAGCCAAATATTTTAAAATGTATTTCCCTAAGAGCCATATAATATTTTTTTTAACACTGAACACAACTAAACGCGTGCATTTTTAAGTAAAACCAACATTTCCATAATAGGTCTCTTATTTTTTATAATAATATTGTTATTCTGAAGCTAACTGTGGAGGGGGCGTGGCCTGCGGGCCTGCAGCAAAGCAGGATGTTGCCAGGACCGGCCTCGAAATCAGCGACAGGTGCCTAGATGGCCCACCTGGGCCTTGTCATCTAATCACCCGTCACTCTGTTATAAGCAGCAGCCAGGAGGAGAGATAGGGTTGGGGCTGGAGCCAGAGCGCGAGTGAGGATGAAAGAGAAAAAGACAATTGCTGGAAAGCAACTGAGAGAAAAATTAAATAAAACAATATTGTAACCCTAAAACAGGCTCTTGGTGGTCTGAAGAACCCCCAGGAGGGCAAGCGCCACACTAACCAATAATAAATAAATTACTTCTTACCATTAATGCAACGTCTTGAACATAAAAAAGCATGAGAATGTTTTATATTTTGAATGTTATTTTTAACACTGTGATTACAAGTGGAATTATTCATTACTTATCGTGTTAAGCAATGTCAGCTCAGATTTATCTGAGAGCCAGATGCAGTCATCAAAAGAGCCACATCTGGCTCTAGAGCCATAGGTTCCCTACCCCTGGCTTAGATGAAGCTGCTCGGCCATGGAAACCCATTCCTGTGTACTGTACGTGGGCTAATTGGAAGACCACAAGAAGTTTGGAGCTCTGTAGCGACTGACTGTGCAGAAAGTCTTTGCACTATGCTGACATCTCTCTGTCAGTTTACGTGGCCTACCACTTGGTGGCTGAGTTGTTGTTGTTCCCAAACTCTTGACTTTTTTTTATAATAAAGTTGACTTTGGATTATTTAGGAGCGAGGAAATTTCACGACTGGATTTCTTGCACAGGTGGCATCCTATGACAGTTCCACGCTGGAAATCACTGAGCGCGAGCCATTCTTTCACAAATGTTTGTAGAAACAGTCTCCATGCCTAAGTGCTTGATTTGATACACCGGGCCAAGTGATTGGGACACCATCATTTGGATGGGTAGCCAAATACTTTTGGCAATATAGTGTATGATCACGCAGCAACACACCACCGCGTTCATGGTCGCTCCATTGCAGCGCATGTATGGAAACTAATAATACAATTTGATTAGTGACAATCATTAAACGATTAATTGAAGTTTATTTAAATATTTTTCATCTAATTGATTTAGCGGTTTAGCTCGGTTGGTAGAGCGGCCGTGCCAGCAACTTGAGGGTTGCAGGTTCGATTCCCGCATCCGCCATACTAGTCACTGCCGTTGTGTCCTTGGGCAAGACACTTTACCCACCTGCTCCCAGTGCCACCCACACTGGTTTGAATGTAACTTAGATATTGGGTTTCACTATGTAAAGCGCTTTGAGTCACTAGAGAAAAAGCGCTATATAAATATAATTCACTTCACTTAATTGTGACTATTTTTTGTGTGTGTGCAAATCTAGTGAAATGGGGCCACCAAATAAATCCAATTAGGTCCACAAAAACAAAATTTGAGAGTAATGAAATGATTCTTGTTCTTAATTACCTGCAGTCCTCTGCAGGTTGATGTAGACATGTGGTCCAGTCTTCTCTTCACACACTGCACATCTCTTACTCTTCCACAACATCTCTTCTTTCACATCATTATTTTCTTTACACAAGCGCTTGTTTTGCTCTTCCACTTTCTTCATTAGACTTTTGCATTCTTTCATCTCCTCTGATGTGAACTCCACTGCCTTCTTCAAGCTAACAATCATGGCGGCTCTTTCTTGACATTCTTCAACATAGTCGGCTAACTTTTCGTCAACGCTCTTTTCAGTCGGATTTTTTTCTTCGTTGGAATCTTCTTCTCGCTCACCTTCATCCTCGGTTTTTATCTTTATCTCCGTTGCTGATTGTCTTTCACTTTCTCTTTGACATGACGTCGCCATCTTAGCATAGCAGTAGTCGTCCATCTTCTATCACGACTTCAATCTTCACTTCAGGTCACACTCCGTCGCTCCCAACTCAACTTCCGTTTGGTGGGATTTAGACAAAATGAATATTTTGGAATATAAGTAGCTGTGAGATCGGACATTTAAAACATCTTTAGGAAGTCACATCCGTTCATTCCGCCATCTTATACTACCTCCCCGGATCCGTTTGCCCATGCGCCAAAAGTCAACAACTTCCGTATTCTAAATCACGGCAGTTTTTTCAAAATAAAAGAAAGTGTTGATGATACTTTTTGTAATGTAAACCATTTTCATCCACCAACGTCAGTCATACGATTATTAACCATCCGTATGTCCATCCATTGTTTTCATTTTCGTTCCTCTCGGGGTCGCAGTGTGGTGGTGGCTGGAGCCCCATTTTTTTCAACAAACATTTATACTATATGTATATATATATATATATATATATATATATATATATATATAATTTTTTTTTTCTTCCGTGAAGGAACTTTCCTGAAGGAATCAATAAAATACTATCTATCTATCTATCTATCTATCTATCTATCTATCTATCTATCTATCTATCTATCTATCTATCTATCTATCTATCTATATATATATATATATATATATATATATATATATATATATGTATATATATATATATACATATATATGTATATGTATACACACATATATATACATTTATATGTATAAATGTATTTATACATATATCTATCTATATATGTTTATATATTTATATATATATATATATATATATATATATATATACATATATACATATATATATATATATATATATATATATATATATATATATATATATATATATATATATATATATATATATATATACAGGACTGTCTCAGAAAATTAGAATATTGTGATAAAGTCCTATATTTTCTGTGATGCAACTAAAAACATGAAAATGTCATACATTCTGGATTCCTTACAAATCAACTGAAATATTGCAAGCCTTTTATTATTTTAATATTGCTGATTATGGCATACAGCTTAAGAAAACACAAAAATTCTATCTCAAAAAATTTGAATATTTCCTCAGACCAAGTAAAAAAAAAAGATTTATAACAGCAAAACGAAATCAAACATTTGAAAATGTCAATTAATGCACTCAGTACTTGGTTGGGAATCCTTTTGCACGAATTACTGCATCAATACGGCGTGCATGGAGGCAATCAGCCTGTGGCATTTCTGAGGTGTTATGGATGCCCAGGATGCTTCAATAGCGGCCTTCAGCTCATTTGCATTATTGGGTTTGGTGTCTTTCAGGTTTTTCTTCACAATACCCCACAAATTCTCTATGGGGTTCAGGTCAGGAGAGTTGGCAGGCCAATGGAGGACAGTAAGGCCATGGTCAGTACACCAGTTACTGCTGGTTTTGGCACTGTGAGCAGGTGCCAGATCATGCTGGAAAATTTAATCATCATCTCCATAGAGCTTTACAACAGATGGAAGCATGTACACAGCTGCATTGACGCTGGACTTGATGAAACACAGTGGACCAAAACCAGCAGCTGACGTGGCTCCCCAAACCATTGCTGACTGAGGGAGCCTCCGTTGCCTAGAGTTCAGGAGTGGCTTGACCATGGGAATACGGCTATTGAAGCTGTATCCGTTGAAAAGCTCCATGGAGATGATGATTTAATTTTCCAGCATGATCCGGCACCTGCCCACAGTGCCAAAACCACCAGTAACTGGTGTACTGACCATGGCATTACTGTCCTCCATTGGCCTGCCAACTCCATTTATTATTAATATTAATATTATAATTTTTATTATGAACAAAAACGGTTTGTTTCAAACTTGAGTCACAGGAACTTATTTGTTTTACTTATCAAACATATGTGCAGATGAAACAAACAAAAAAGAATGTCATTTCAGCAAATTAAGTTTAAATATGAAATGAATTCACATCGATAGTCATTCACATTGACGTCCCATTGCGGTGAATTTTTCCTTTCCCTGATGTGGGCTCCGTACCGAGGATGTCGTCGTGGCTTCTGCAGCCCTTTGAGACACTTGTGATTTAGGGCTATATAAATAAACATTGATTGATTGAATATGTGATATAAACTCAAAGTGAGATATGCCAAGTCATGATTTGGATATTTGTATTTGTATAATTCGGATGATCATGGTTTGCAGTTTTTTAAAACATAAAATGTTGTAAGATTTTAAATTCGATGTGTTTTCAAAGGATAATTAACTAACTGTTACCAAAAGAAGGCTTTAAATATCTTGAGTTTCATGTTATGAGACAATGTCACATGTTGGTTTCACCTGGTAGACCTCATTCCCTTGAAGGGCATTCACATTTTTTGAGTTTCACACAAGTAAAATTAGGTCCAAATATTTATATTTCCTATTCGTAAAACCCGTTCAGAGGTTTTTTTTTTTAAAGGTATTTTTTTGATTATTTTGTAAAAATTAAAGTTTTTAAAAATTGACTGTAAAGTATGTGAGTCATTTTTGTACTTTTCTAAATTCATTTTTCAAATTATTTTCACTTGATCTCAGCATAAATTGCATGAATATTCTACATTGTATTGCTTAAAAAAATGTGTCAAGGATACCAGACCCGCCATGTTGTTTTATTTTGAAAGTGTCACTTCCTTTTCCGGTTTTGTTTCATTATGCAATAATGTTATGTTATATGAGACATATTGGAGGCATTCATGGATTTTGTGTGCGTGTTGGCTGCACTGTTTTCCTTTCTGTGCCACTGAAGTGAATGAATTAACTCATATTATGTTCTGCATATGGAGAATGTTTATATTCTACTTGGAGAAAGCGAAGTAAATATTGGTTGAGCCCATTTTGAATTAAGGAGCCTTAGTTGGACATTCGCATGTGGACTGGAATTAGCTCTCTCACGAGAAGAGGCAATAAATTCAAACTTTGGAATGCAAAAGTGATAGCTCTATCCTGGAGGAGAGACTCCATGTTCATCTTAAACGTCAACCTACAACGTATGGTATACATCTGTTGTCTTTCCAGTCACTTATACACGAACACAGACCAGAAATACACATTACTTCACTATAAGGCTGGGAGTTATCCGATCCCATCCAGATACTAGTAAAAACATCAACACGCCGATATTGATACAGTTATTTTTGTCTGAATTTTTTAAAGATAAAATTGATTGAATGATGTTGCTTTTATCACAAGGGTGTCAAACTGTTTTTATTGAGGGCCATGACGCAATTATGGATGTCCTCAGCGTAACCTTGTGTATATATGAATATATATACATATATAAAACTGATATATCCTGTATTTTATATTATTCCTTTGAACTGTTTTATATTACATTTTTTTATCCTGTAAAGCGTCTTTGAGTATTCATAAAAGCGCTATACCAAATAAAATGTATTATTATTATTATTAAGAACGTATAATAGATTTGTCACACAATTGGAAAATTCCTCTATTTAATAATACAACTTTAACATTTGACAACCAAATAATAAAACAAGGTGACTCTGTAAAAAATCTGGGTATTATCGTCAACCCAATTCTCTCCTTTGAGTCACACATTAAAAGCGTTACTAAAACGGCCTTCTTTCATCTCCGTAATATCGCTAAAATTCACTCCATTTTGTCCACTAAAGACGCCGAGATCATTATCCATGCGTTTGTTACGCCTCGTCTCGATTACTGTAACGTATTATTTTCGGGTCTCCCCATGTCTAGCATTAAAAGATTACAGTTGGTACAAAATGCGGCTGCTAGACTTTTGACAAGAACAAGAAAGTTTGATCATATTACGCCTATACTGTATATACCTTTATATACATATATACATACATATATACCTATACTGTATATACCTTTATATACATATATACATACATATATACCTATACTGGCTCACCTGCACTGGCTTCCTGTGCACTTAAGATGTGACTTTAAGGTTTTACTACTTACGTATAAAATACCACACGGTCTAGCTCCATCTTATCTTGCCGATTGTATTGTACCATATGTCCCGGCAAGAAATCTGTGTTCAAAAGACTCAGGCTTATTAGTGATTCCTAGAGCCCAAAAAAAGTCTGCGGGCTATAGAGCGTTTTCCGTTCGGGCTCCAGTACTCTGGAATGCCCTCCCGGTAACAGTTCGAGATGCTACCTCAGTAGAAACATTTAAGTCTCACCTTAAAACTCATCTGTATACTCTACCCTTTAAATAGACCTCCTTTTTAGACCAGTTGATCTGCCGCTTCTTTTCCTGTGGAGGGGGTCCGGTCCGATGACCATGGATGAAGTACTGGCTGTCTAGAGTCGAGACCCAGGATGGACCGCTCTACTGTGTATCGGTTGGGGACATCTCTACGCTGCTGATCCGCCTCCGCTTGGGATGGTTTCCTGTGGACGGGACACTCGCTGCTGTCTTGGATCCGCTTTGAACTGAACTCTCGCAGCTGTGTTGGAGCCACTATGGATTGAACTTTCACAGTATCATGTTAGACCCGCTCGACATCCATTGCTTTCGGTACCCTAGAGGTGGGGGGGGGGGGGGGGGGGTTGCTCACATCTGAGGTCCTCTCCAAGGTTTCTCATAGTCAGCATTGTCACTGGCGTTCCACTGGATGTGAATTCTCCCTGCCCACTGGGTGTGAGTTTTCCTTGCCCTTTTGTGGGTTCTTCCGAGGATGTTGTAGTCGTAATGATTTGTGCAGTCCTTTGAGACATTTGTGATTTGGGGCTATATAAATAAACATTGATTGATTGATTGATTACAGATTGATGGATAACTTGCCTTGAAATTGTAAGTAAACATGGCAAGCAGATATCAAGTGTTTCTTTTTGAAGCTTTTGTCTTGGAACATCAGATGATATTAAAGTGTAGAACAATTGCATGTTCAACTGTCAGGTTCAAACACTGATAACATCTATTAAAAAAAGATAAGAAGCAAAGTATCAAACAGAGACAGAATTCAATTTGGCCTCGATTGAGGAGAGACGCCGGGACACTGTACTCTTTACAATTCTTCAGCACGCTCTGGGGAAAGATTGTACTCCTTCTTTATTTGACTTTCTCCGACCACCTGACCACAGCCGCTTCCAGAGGGAAGTGGGTCGTAAACAGCCTTGCCTTTGATTACAAAACAGTTCAAAAGAAAAGGTCGCAAACACTTCACAGAAAAGGTCGTAAACGAGTTCAAAAAGAGGTTTGTAAAACATTTGAAAATGAAAGTTGGACCTGCTTCCTCTTTACTTTTGTAGTCCTTGGATCAGACAATATCTTTCTGCTTGATTAGAATACATGAAAGACACAGGAACACCTTCATCTTGCTTCTCCCCGACCCAGTGGAGTTTTTATGAGCCTTATTCTTGGTAAGTTCCAAAGACAGCTTTTGGTTGTCTCGCTCAATGTAACACAAAGTTTTTGTGATAATTTAGATAGAATTGTTTTAACAGCAACGTTTTTCTGTCAAAAATGAAAGAATACATACATCTAGCCAGAAAGTACTTTTTAAAAAATAGTAATTTCCAGCCTTTCACAGGCCACATAAAATGAAATGTTGAGCCACATAAAAATGAGGTGGCGGGCCACTTTAAATGATGTGGAAGGACAGTTCAGACCATGGGTGTCAAACTCTGGCCCGTGGGCCAAATTTGGCCCGCCGTGTAATTTCATTTGGCCCTTGAGGCAATATCAAATAAACAATACTCATACTCGTCAACCCTCCCGATTTTCCCGGGAGATTCCCGAAGTTCAGTGCCCCTCCCGAATTTCTCCCGATTTCCACCTGGACAATAATATTGGGGGCGGGCCGTAAAAGCACTGCCTTTGGCGTTCTCTACATGTCGCCACGTCCGCTTTTCCTCCATACAAACAACGTGCCGGCCCACTCACATAATATATGCAACTCATACACACAAGTGTATGCAAGGCATATTTGGTCAACAGCCATACAGGTCACACTGAGGGTGGCCGTATAAACAACTTTAACACTGTTACAAATATACGCCACACAGTGAACCCACAGCAAACAAGAATGACAAACACATTTTGGGAGAACATCCGCACTGTAACACAACATAAACACAACCGAACAAACACCCAGCACCCCTTGCATCACTAACTCTTTCCGGGACGCTACAATATACACCCCCGCTACCACCAAACCCCGCCCCAACTCAAACCCGCCGCCGAAAAGAGGCATTCAATTTGTATTTTTATTTTATTTGACATGCCATTGATATTTTTTAATTATTATTATTTTAAACTGGATTTTGCATGTCACTATAAAGTTATATAAGTCTTGCTTGCTCAATATTCAAAGCAGAACTTGTTTGGGTTCCTATTAAAGCATTCATTTGTTCAACCTCTGCCCGCGGCTTCGTTCAGTTTTAAATTTCGGCCCACTCTGTATTTGAGTTTGACACCCCTGGTTCAGACCCTTGACAACTGTGCTATAATATGTTGAACATCGCTCTAATCACAATAAAACACAGGGCAATTTTGGCAATCAAATATTTATTTTAATCAGCATTTGCAGGACAATATACAAAATAATACAATAAACAAAATAATAAAAGTGTTCCCTTATTCTCCTTCACCACATAAAGTTTTGAGTCACACAAAATGCATATCCAACATGACCATTAAACTATTTGTGAAAAATATCGATATCATCACTCGGGTATCGATCTGGTACCTACGGTGCCATTGGTATCAATAACATCGATATTTGGATCTATTCTTAAAATGTGTGCTTATTTCTTGGATTTGATTAGATTCTTTTTTTTTTTTTGCTTTATTTCAAATGCTAAACCAAAGTGAAGTGAATGATATTTATATAGCGCTTTTCTCAAGTGACTCAAAGCACTTTATATAGTGACACTCAATATCTAAGTTACATTTAAACCAGTGCGGGTGGCACTGGGAGCGAGTGGGTAAAGTGTCTTGCCCAAGGACACAACGGCAGTGACTAGGATGGCACAAGCGGGAATCGAACCTGCAACCCCCAAGTTACTGGCCTTGCCACTCTACCGACCGAGCTATGCCGCCCCAACTATCCTAAACTAATATAGTCTGTTTATTTCAATTGTTAGTTTTTCCTTTATTCCCTCTTGTGTTGTTTATTTTCCCCCATATTTGTTCCCACAACCGCACCTTCAGTTGGAGTCTTTAATCTCGTTATATGCAAATATAATGACAATAACGTCTATTCTATTCTAATCTAAAATAAATATAAATACCACAACAGTATTATTCACTCCCCAGCCACAGTAGTACTAAATTAGACAAGTCAGGAGCCATTTTGAAAAACGGTATTTTAGTTTTGCTTTATAAGACCACTTCTTCGCCAGCACATGTACATAACTACATATATCTATACTATGATTATGGTTGTGTTTTCTCCAGCATATTGAAAATCTGTGTAAAAGGTTCTCACTTAATTTTGTTTTGGAATATGTAATATTACTCACAAACAACCCATCAAATTTGTGTAGCTGCTTCTCTCCTCACGACTCACTTATGAGATAATCTGGGACCACTTTTTGGGTGACTTCTTAAATATGACGTCACACTTCCATTGTGCAATAATCTGACGGGAATTTCGATTTTTCCATTGTGTGTCTGCATGTGTAGGAGCAGTCATTTCTTACACCAATAACCTTAGCCACGAACGGATCATTTCAATCACTCAATCAATGTTTATTTATATAGCCCCAAATCACAAATGTCTCAAAGGACTGCACAAATCATTACGACTACAACATCCTCGGAAGAACCCACAAAAGGGCAAGGAAAACTCACACCCAGTGGGCAGGGAGAATTCACATCCAGTGGGACGCCAGTGACAATGCTGACTATGAGAAACCTTGGAGAGGACCTCAGAAGTGGGCAACCACCCCCCTCTAGGGGACCGAAAGCAATGGATGTCGAGCGGGTCTAACATGATACTGTGAAAGTTCAATCCATAGTGGCTCCAAGACAGCAGTGAGAGGTTTAAAAGGTTCTTCCCCTTTGTGATCTCATGAGTGCTAAAATGACTCCCTGTTTAGAGAACCTCTTACTACAAATTCAAGGAAGGGTTTTTGTGTGTGTTTCAGCATGTGTCGAACCCTAAAATTGTATGTCTTAGATCCCGACTTGCAGCTATGATCTGCTACCATAAGAGGGACAAGCAGTAGAAAATGGATGGATGGATGTATTGAAGGGCTTGACGGTGGCAGAGGGGTTAGTGCGTCTGCCTCACAATACGAAGGTCCTGCAGTCCTGGGTTCAAATCCAGGCTCGGGATCTTTCTGTGTGGAGTTTGCATGTTCTCCCCGTGAATGCGTGGGTTCCCTCCGGGTACTCCGGCTTCCTCCCACCTCCAAAGACATGCACCTGGGGATAGGCCCCTCCCACCTCCAAAGACATGCACCTGGGGATAGGCCCCTCCCACCTCCAAAGACATGCACCTTGGGATAGGCCCCTCCCACCTCCAAAGACATGCACCTGGGGATAGGTTGATTGGCAACACTAAATGTGAATGTGAGTGTGAATGTTGTCTGTCTATCTGTGTTGGCCCTGCGATGAGGTGGCGACTTGTCCAGGGTCTACCCCGCCTTCAGCCCGATTGTAGCTGAGAGAGGCGCCAGCGCCCCCCGCGACCCCAACAGGGAATAAGCGGTAGAAAATGGGTGGGAAATGGATGGATGTATTGAAGACTTCACAATTAAAGGCCTACTGAAAGCCACTACTAGCGACCACGCATTCTGATAGTTTATATATCAATGATGAAATATTAACATTGCAACACATGCCAATACGGCCGCTTTAGTTTACTAAATTGCAATTTTAAATTTCGCGCGGAAGTATCATGCTAAAACGTCGCGGTATGATGACGCTTTGTAGAGGATATCTTGTTCCAGCACCGTTCCCAGCTATAAGTAGTCAGTTTTCATCGCATAATTACACAGTATTATGGACATCTTTTGCTGAATCTTTTGCAATATGTTCAATGAATAATGGAGACGTCAAAGAAGAAAGCTGTAGATGGGAAGCGGTGTATTGTGTTGCCTTTAGCAACACAAACACAGCCGGTGTTTCATTGTTTACGTTCCTGTTACGATCCACTACATGGATCGTTTGTTGTTTGCTTTTGTGTATGTTTTGATCACATTTTGGACTCTGCCGATCCCATTATTTGAGCACTTCCTTGTTTGTATTCGTCACCATAGCGACTTCATTTGTTCCACCTGCACTGACACCCGTTTCTGTATTTATACCTGCCTACTACCTTTGTTCTGCCTGAGTTCTTCACTGGCTTAATGCAACATGCACGTTCGTTTATCTGGTCCTGTTTTTGGCTTGCTAAGTTCCACCTTAGCTTTTGGGCGCATGACACGCGCAGCTTTTGGACTTTTACCCAGGGCTAGTGTTAGCCTAGCTCCCCGTGCGTTGCACGCGCTTTCTTTTGTATTTGCGTCAGTGTTCTTTTGTCATTTTATAAATTAAATCCAGCTCCTACCTGCTAACTTGCTTGTCTGGTCCCATGCATCTTGAGTTGACACCTCCGCGCATCGCAATGCGCACCGAACGTGACAGTTCCCAAAAGACTATGGTGAAGCTTTACTATGGAACAGAGCGGTCAAGCGAACACGGTTGGATTGGACCACAGACACAAAGTACAGTGTATAATGCAGCGATCATTTCGAAAGATCGTGTTTCGAAAAGGGTCCCTTGCGAAGGGCAGAGATGGGCATCGCCAATACCCGTCGACTGGTGCTGAAGAAAGGTGCGAGGCCGACTTTCAGGTTGTACAGGTACGACCATATAATCTCACTAAAACACTAGTAACACAATAAGCAGATAAGGGATTTTACAGAATTATCCCAGTAAATTTGTCTAATAACATCTGCGTCGCTCCCACTGTATAGTCTTTTTTTTCCCGAATCCTTCACTCTCACTTTCCTCATCCATGAATCTTTCATCCTCGCTCAAATTAATGGGGAAATCGTCGCTTTCTCGGTCCGAATCGCTCTCACTGCTGGTGGCCATGATTGTAAACAATATTCAGATGTGAGGAGCTCCACAACCCGTGATGTCACATGCATATCATCTGCTACTTCCGGTACAGGCAAGGCTTTTTTATCAGCACCAAAAGTTGCGAACTTTATCGTGGATATTCTCTACTAAATTCTTTCAACAAAAATATGGCAATATCGTGAAATGATCAAGTATGACACATAAAATGGACCTGCTATCCCCATTTGAATAAGAAAATCTCATTTCAGTAGGCCTTTAAGAAGTCTTTGAAGTTTTCGCTACTAAAAGGTTACTTGTGCTACCATAATTGAATTATGGGTAAATCAGTTACCACAAATTTAGCAACTCCCTGTCTTTTCTCCCGAGTGTGTTCTCATGTGATGAGACAAAGTTCCACTTTGAGTGTAACATTTACCGCATATTGAACATTTGAATGGTTTCTCTCCAGTGTGAGTTCTTATGTGTCGTACCATGTCTGCATTATACAGGAATCTTTTATTGCAGACTGAACAACTAAATTGTTTTTCTCCAGTGTGTTTCATTATGTGTCGGGTCCAACCAGCTCTGGAAAAAAAGCTTTTGCCACAATCTGAGCAGTTAAATGGTTTTTCCCCCGTGTGCGTTCTCATGTGTTGGGTCAAATTGCTATTTTTAGTGAAGCTTTTGCCACAAACTGAACACTTAATTGGGTTTTCTTCTGTGTGTGCTCTCATGTGTTCGGTCAAATACCTCTTCTGTGAAAAGCTCTTGTCGCAAACGGAGCAGCAGAACGGTTTTTCTCCAGTGTGCGCTCTCATGTGGTCAGACAAAATGCTCCTTTGAGCATAGCTTTTACCACAAATTGAACAACTAAATGGTTTCTCACCCAAGTGTGTTCTCACGTGGTAAGTTAAATTGCTTTTTTTAGTAAAGATTTTGGCACAAAATGAACAGCTCCAACTTTTTTCTGTCTTATCTTTGCGGTGTTTGCTGTCCATCCTCACATCAACTTCACAGTCTGTGTCGCTGCTCAAAGTTTCTTCAACCTCATCTTCAGCCTCACTATGTGAGAGCGGCGCTAAAAGGTTGTCTGCTTGTGGTTTCTCTTCGTCATCTTCAGTCTTCACAGTGACGACTGTCAGTGGCAACTTGGTGAGATCCGCCTCCTCCAGTCCTAGATGACACTCTCCCTTTTGTGAGATCCAAAGTTCATCTTCTTCCTCTTTAACGTGGGGGGGCTGTGACGCTCCCGGCTTTAAAGTGGAGCTCCCCCCCAGCGACCGGGAAGAAAGTTCTTCTGGATGACCAATCGGCTGCTGGACATCTGCGAGACACAACACAAACACACTTTAGAGCTAAAATAATCCATGGGATGTTTTTTTTTTAATTTGCTACACACTATTTTTCTACGCACTGTGTTTGTTTGTATCTATTTCAAACATGGAACCAAAACTTTTAACAAAGTGGTCACTGCAAACTTGTGTGTTCTTCGATTCTGCTCCCTTGTACTGGAGTGTGTGCCACCATTCTTGATTTCCGCTGAAGGAACTCTGAAGAAATGTTCATCCTTTTCGCGATTTGAAAGGTTCGCACACCTGAAAATAACACAATAATGGAGTGATTTTCTTCGAGAAAGGCTAAATGGCGCCGAGTACCCAATGAGAACAGACACCGTTGGACTACCGCGCATATTTAATGAGCCGTCCATGACTTAATTCAAATCCAAGCAATAATACAACACTTATTTACAGTGTCACACAAAGTTCAAAATGTCCGAAACGGAGTAGTAGGAAGAAGCGGATTTTATCTAATCCTATCCCTTCTCCATTTTACAACTATTACTATCAACTATCACTTCCTTCATTCAATCTTTAACATACATACTGTCAGGTTCAAATACTGATGACATCTATTAAACAGACAAGGAAATAAACAGAGACAAAATTCAATTTAGCTCAATTGAGGAGAAACGTCTGGGCTGTACTCTTTGTACAGTCTCCCACCACGCTCTGACGACAGATTGTACGCCTCCTCTTTTATTTGGACTTTCCCTGATTACATGGCAACAGCTGTTTCTAAAGGAGGGGGGGTCGTAAACAGCCGTCGCCTTTGGTTACTAAACAGTTTAAAGAAGAGGTGCCTGGAGGGGGGTAAGGTCCTGCTTCCTCTCCGCTTTGTAGATCTCGGGTCAAGACAAAATCTTCCTGTGGATTACAATACGTCAATGAAACCGACACCTTCATGTCGCTCCCCATCCTACACGGTGGAGTTTTACAAGCCTTTTTGATTGGTAAGATCAAAGAGAGCTTTTTGTCCTGTCGCCGGGAACTCATAGCAACACAAAGTTTTCTGATAACTTAGATACAATTATTCTGACACATATATATTAATAATGAATACATTCTCATAAATAAAAAACTTATCTTAAAATTTCAACTATTTCCTAAATTAGATCTAATTGTACGTTGCTTAAGCCCTTTTTAATTTAATCACACATATGACAGCACCAATGTTTTTCAGTGTTGTTCGTGCATACGAATGTTTTAAGTTTCATATTTCCCTCAGGTTATATTTATGACAAACATCATATTACATGCATCAAAATGGTACTTATGCACATAACACAATGACCGGTGATGCTGTGAGTCCCCTGACCCCACAGGTGGTGATTTGAGTGGGTCCTGGAAAAACTTTGAGGGTCCCTAAATAGATCTGTTGATAACCTTTACGTGAATGCTTATTTCCAAAGTATTTTAAAGCATTATGTTCCGCTCACTCGCAGCTTACGCCAGGTAATGACGTAACAACGGCCGCATGTAGCATGTGCGCTTGCTTCGTGGGTTAGCTAATAATAGCTAATAATGATTTGAGTGGGTCCTGGAAAAACTTTGAGGGTCCCTAAATAGATCTGTTGATAACCTTTATGTGAATGCTTATTTCCAAAGTATTTTAAAGCATTATGTTCCGCTCACTCGCAGCTTACGCCAGGTAATGACGTAACAACGGCCGCATGTAGCATGTGCGCTAGCTTCGTGGGTTAGCTAATAATAGCGATCTAGATAGCTAAATGTCATAATAACATGACTGCAAATTGTTCGTTGCAAACCTTCTAGTTCTTATGTTTTTACTTTTCTAAAAAATTTCCTTTGGTGGTGGTATGACATGATACGGTTATAATGAACAGATGGATTCATTTATGTTGAAAATGTATCTGGAATTCAACTTCTAAAGCACCTTTTAGCTCTTATTTCCAAAATTGTGTACACTACTGAATTGGGGTCTTATGGCCACTTATGTGGACACTTATACTGCCATCTGGTGGTTGGGAAAAAAAGTGTAAAAATAATAATCAGCATGTCACTAAACGAGAAGTACACGTTTGTGTACTTATGGACTAAGTACATCATATCAAAATTTGATTCTTTATTCTAATTAGGGTCCAATAAGCCCTAATAGCAAAGAGAAATAAAAAAAGCATGTAAACAAACAGCTTGGGCCTCAACGGATTATTAATTAAACAAAACTGAAAAGGCAAAGGTCACGAGGGCATGAAATACACAATATAAATAGAAAAGCAATTTGTAACAACACAAATAAAAGCCAAATAAATTAGTAACATTCTAATAAAAACAATTTCTTCTAAAAATATAATTACAAGTGTTGGTTTTAACAACAACAAAAATGTTTTAACCGAAATCGATGACCCTGTTTTGTTGAGACTAGTTTATATGTAATAATGTATTGTAGAATTGATCATTTGACCTACTTCTAGTGTAAGTTAAATGTCTTTTTATAATAATCAAACGACAGCCAGATTATTTTGTAACACAAGTGATGCAGCCCTTTGACAAAGAAAGCAACAAAACAGTCGTGTACGAATAATTTGAGACATTTACAACTTTTAGAGATCAATTTTAGTTTTACTTAAAACATTGACCTTTTGCACAAAGAGTGGCAAAAAAAAATGGGATAAACTGTACGATCATGTCGCTTTTTGTGCGTCAAATATATCATCACATTTCTTTTTGCCATTTATGTAATCTACTAACAATTCATGATTGATATCCATACATTAACAATACATTAACATTTTTGATAAAAGCACAAAAAATGTGTTTGTTTCAACATAATAATCGATATAAGACAGTTTGCTAAATAGCACGCGCAACACGCTGTTAATGACACTGATTGGCCGTGTGTGAACTGCGTTAAATGGAACTGGCGGTTACAGTTTATATCTGCTGGTGGAGTTTCCGACTTTTTGTGTGGCAGTAAACGCATCAGCCGCTGAGTTGTCTGTTGGTGTGAGAGGGAAAGAGAGAGATAGAGAAAGAGAGAGAGAGCAGAAAATGACCGGTTTTGCTTGACAGTAAATGTATTGCTAATGTTTTTTTGGTGTGTTTATGGCCTGTAGAGGTCGCCCTCTAGTGGGTTCTTCAGACCACCACACACTGCCAGGAGAGCCGGGGATTCTTGGTATAAAACTGTTTTATTTCATTCTAATCGTGCAAGGTCTTTTGCTTTTCAGCCAAGTGTCTTTTCCGCGTCTGTCTCTCAGCAGCACCTCCAAATGCAACATGGTTTCTCCTTCCGGTTGCCGCTTATACAGAGCGACAGGCGATTCGATAACAAGGCCCAGGTGGGCCTTCTACGCACCTGTCGCTGACTTCGAGGCCAGTCCTGGCACACCCTGTTCTGCTGCAGGGCCACGGGCCACCCCCCCCCCTCCCTTCACACGGCCGTCAAAGAGTTTAGGTCAACAAAAGTGATCGACGGACCTCCTGTCCTCCTTAAAATGTCTCCACAGACGTTAAAGGGGAACATTATCACAATTTCAAAAGGGTTAAAAACGATAAAAATCAGTTCCCAGTGGCTTGTTGTATTTTTTGAAGTTTTTTTCAAAATTTTACCGGTCTCGGAATATCCCTAAATAAAGCTTTAAAGTGCCTTATTTTCGGCTCTCTGCGAAGACACTGGCCATTTCCCTGTGACGTCACACAGTGCTGCCAATGCAAACAAACAATGGGAATACCACAGCAAGATATAGCGACATTAGCTCGGATTCAAACTCGGATTTCAGCGACTTAAGCGATTCAACAGATTATGCATGTATTGAAACACATGGTTGGAGTATGAAAATATTGAAGAAGAAACTGAAGCTATTGAGCGAATAGCTATTGACGCTATTCATAGCCATAGCATGGCCGAATAGCTGCGTTAGCATCGCCGGTAAAATGTGCGGACCAAACGATCAGGACTTTTGCATCTTTTGACACGGGAGCAACTTAAATCCGTCGATTGGTAAGTGTTTTTTTCGCATTAAATGTGGGTGGAAATAAACGTAATATAGTTGCAAATGCATCTACAGGTTATCCATACATCTCTGTGCCATGTCTGCTTTAGCACCGCCGGTAAATAGCATGTTAGCATCGATTAGCGTAGCATGTTAGCATCAATTAGCTGGCAGTCAACATCAACAAAACTCACCTTTGTGATTTCGTTGACTATCGTTGCAAATGCATCTGCAGGTTATCCATACATCTCTGTGCCATGTCTGCCTTAGCATCGCTGGTAAAATGTGGAGACACTCTGGCACATTCAATGGGGGTCTGGCGGCAGACACTTTCGGATCTTCGGGCCAGTGGTGCAACTTGAATCCCTCCCTGTTAGTGTTGTTACACCCTCCGACAACACACCGTCGAGGCATGATGTCTCCAAGGTTCCAAAAAATAGTCAAAAAAAGGAAAATAACAGAGCTGAGACCCGGTGTTTGTAATGTGTTGAAAATGAAAATGGCGGGTGTGTTACCTCGGTGACGTCACATTCTGACGTCATCGCCTCCAGCGCGATAAACAGAAAGGCGTTTAATTCGCCAAAATTCACCCATTTAGAGTTCGGAAATCGGTTAAAAAAATAGATGGTCTTTTTTCTGCAGCATCAAGGTATATATTGACGCTTGCATAGGTCTGCTGATAATGTTCCCCTTTAAAAAAATTGAACCGTGTTGACAAAGGCATATATTTGCAGTGGACACCCTAGAACGGAGGTCGCGACCCGCATGTGGCTCTTAAACGGCGCCCTGGAACTTTTTCAAATTGTATGAAAATGGAAAAAAGATGGGTGAACAAATGTGTTTTTTGTTTTAATATGGTTTCTCTGTAGGAGGACAAACATGACACTAAATTGTTAGAAATCCCACTTTTATACTAAAAATGCTTCACCGACGAGAGCCGTTTTTGTCCTACTAATTATGGCGGTCCTTCAACTTGTAAACACACGTACAACTTTCTCCGACGTTGCCACGGAAAGACGTGTTTTATGTCACTCCTTTGTCTCCCAAACATCTTATACTGTGTGTGAATACATGAGCTTTGTTGACATTATTGATTTGTCGGAGTGCATTTAGTCAGCGCACGACTGCAAGCTAATTGATGCTAACATGCTATTTAGGCCAGCTGTATGGACATATTGCATCATTATTCCCCGTCTGGAGGTATATTTGAGCTTATCTACCTTCCTTTACTTAGGTCCTCTGTGTATTTCATTTATATTTGCATGTCTCATGACACATTATCTCAGTTTCCCGCAGCGCTTTGTTGGTAAGGCGGCCGCCTAAACAACAAGGAGCCACTGCCTAAACTAAAATCTTAAAAAAATAAAAAATAAAAAAAAGTTTTTTTTGTCCTGTCCATCTTCTCAGGCAAATCATAGAGTTGATGTAGATGCCCATATCGGCTGTTCACATTTACTTTACAAAAAGGAAGTGTAGGATACTTCCCTTGTTGCCTTATTAGTATTTTTCTATGCTGAAGCAACAAAAAAAGGACATTATGTAAATGAAGAGTTTCTGTCGCTGATAGTTGATATAATAATGTACGTGCAACATAAAGCCTACATGAACTCCATGGTGTTCCGGGATGAATAGTCTCTCCTTTTGACTCCCTTTTCAGCAATAGTTACATTAATCATTAGTAATGTAGCAGCCTAGTTTTGAATGGCAGGGTCCCTGCAATCACATATTGATTAAAATATAACAATCACATCATAAAAATCCACGACAGGCTTCCAACATGCTGTAATAAATTAAGCATGATAAGTTGAGCATGTGGCCCCACTTTTAACTCTTTTTTTCAAACGCTTATTGCAAACGCTTATTTACAGTCAGTCATTAATTTGACTTAGTCATTATTTTTTCTTAGTAAGTCAATATTTACTAATTCAAAATAAGGACATACTTAAAGGCCTACTGAAAGCCACTACTAGCGACCACGCAGTCTGATAGTTTATGTATCAATGATGAAATATTAACATTGCAACACATGCCAATACGGCCGCTTTAGTTTACTAAATTGCAATTTTAAATTTCCCGCGAGGTATCCTGTTGAAAACGTCGCGGAATGATGACGCCTGCGCGTGACGTCACCGGTGGTAGCGGACATGTTCTCCCAGCACCGAACACGGCTTAAAATAGTCTGTTTTTATCGCATAATTACACAGTATTCTGGACGTCTGTGTTGCTGATTCTTTTGCAATGTGTTCAATTAATAATGGAGACCTCAAAGAAGAAAGACGTAGGTGGGAAGCGGTGTATTGCAGCTAGCTGTAGCAACACAAACACAGCCGGTGTTTCTTTGTTTGTTGTGACGCTTTACTATGGAACAGAGCAGTCAAGCGAACATGTTTCTCTACCACATGTCCACCGGCAGGTTTCGGTGAGAAAATTGTGGTAATAAGTCGGCTCTCACCGTAAACATGAGCGGAGCTTGTGTCGTTCCTCCTGCAGCTGTCAAAAAGGCAGCTGCGATTTTTTGGGCTCCTCCATGGCTTCCCTCAGAGACACTGGCGGTCACCACACCCCTCCGACTTTCAGGTATGACTATTTAATCTCACTAAAACACTAGTAACACAATAAGCATATAAGGGATTTCCAGAATTATCCTAGTAAATGTGAATAATAACATCTGAATCGCTCCCACTGCCCTTGTCTTTTTTTTTCTTTGGGGCGGCATGGCGTAGTGGGTAGAGCGGCCGTGCCAGAAACCTAAGGGTTGCAGGTTCGCTTCCCACCTATTGACATCAAAGTCGCTCCCGTTGTGTCCTTGGGCAGGACACTTCACCCTTTGACCCCGGTGCCGCTCACACTGGTGAATGAATGATGAATGAATGATTGGTGGTGGTCGGAGGGGCCGTAGGCGCTAACTGGCAGCCACGCTTCCGTCAGTCTACCCCAGGGCAGCTGTGGCTACAGATGTAGCTTACCACCACCAGGTGTGAATGAATGATGGGTTCCCACTTCTCTGTGAGCGCTTTGGTATATAACAATAGAAAAGCGCGATATAAATCTAATCCATTATTATTATTATTATTATTATTATAGTCCTTCACTCTCACTATCCTCATCCACGAATCTTTCATTCTCACTCAAATTAGTGGGGAAATTGTCGCTTTCTCGGTCCGAATCGCTCTAGCTGCTGGTGGCAATGATAGTAGACAATGTGAGGATGTGTGGAGCTCTACAACCCGTGACGTCACGCGCACATCGTCTGCTACTTCCGGTACAGGCAAGGCTTTTTTATTAGCGACCAAAAGTTGCGAAATTTATCGTGGATGTTCTCTACTAAATCCTTTCAGCAAAAATATGGCAATATCGCAAAATGATCAAGTATGACACAAAGAATGGACCTGCTATCCCTGTTTAAATAAGAACATCTCATTTCAGTAGGCCTTTAATAGTTCAGGTAACTAGGACTGTTTCGTTTTTACTTTACGGAAAAAAATATAGAGATATATATTGTATATTGCCAGTCAGCACATGGAGCGGAAAACACAACCAAAAATTGTTGGCTTCTTCACACGACGAAGCCGGCCTACTTCACCACAGTCTTAACTAACAAATATTCTGGGGGAAACACTGTTATCTGTATGTCTTTATGTAATATTGGCTGCATTTCTGATAGTTGTTTGTGTGCCATGTTGTTCCAGACCACAGCAAATGTTACCCAGCTTGCAAAGAATGTAATAAATGAATTAGAAGTAGATAGCCTGCCGTTTCCTTTAACTTGGACACACACATCTATACCTTTGGCCATTCTAAGACAGGTTTTTTTCACCTTCTGAGAAGCCTCTGTTTTACAATGTTGTAAAAATGTGTAGAATAAATAGTACATTTCAACATTTCTGTCAACCAAGATTTGCAAAAGACTACTACTCCTCTCTAAGCTGCCACCTTATGGTGGTAGAGGAGTTTGCGTGTCCCAATGATCCTAGGAGCTATGTTGTCCGGGGGATTAGAGCCCCCTGGTAGGGTCTCCCAAGGCAAACTAGTCCTAGATGAAGGACCAGATAAAGAGCAGCTCGAAGATCTCTATGAAAAGTAACAACAAAGGACCCAGATTTCCCTCACCGGGACGCGGGTCACCGGGGCCCCCCTCTGGAGCCAGGCCCGGAGGTGGGGCACGATAGGTGGGGCCTGATCCCATGGGGCCCGGGCCGGGCACAGCCCGAAGAGGCAACGTGGGTCACCCCTCCAACGGGCTCACCACCCATAGCAGGGGCCATAGAGGTCGGGTGCGATGTAAGCTGGATGGCAGCCGAAGGCAGGGTTCTTGGCAGTCCGATCCTCGGCTACATAAGCTAGCTCTTGGGACGTGGAACGTCACCTCACTGGGGGGGAAGGAGCCTGAGCTAGTGCGCGAAGTAGAGAAATTCCGGCTGGATGTAGTCGGACTCACTTCGACGCACAGCAAGGGCTCTGGAACCAGTTCTCTTGAAAGGGGCTGGACTCTTTTCCACTCTGGCGTGGCAGGCAGTGAGAAGGAGAAGGGCTGGGGTGGCAATTCTCGTTGCCCCCTGGAGTTCAACCCAGTGGACGAAAGGATAGCCTCCCTCCGCCTTCGGGTGGGGGGACGGGTCCTGACTGTTGTTTGTGCTTACGCACCAGACAACAGTTCAGAGTACCCAACCTTTTTGGGTAAACTCGAGGGAGTACTGGAGAGGGCTCCCTCGGGTGATTCCCTTGTTCTGCTGGGGGACTTTAACGCTCATGTTGGCAACGACAGTGAAACCTGGAGAGGCGAGTGGTGTTTTGTTATTGGACTTTTGTGCGCATTGTTGTTAAGGCGGCCGCCACCGCCTAAACTAAAGTCCATCCATCCATCCATTTTCTACCGCTTATTCCCTTTCGGGGTTGCGGGGGGCGCTGGCGCCTATCTCAGCTACAATCGGGCGGAAGGCGGGGTACACCCTGGACAAGTCGCCACCTCATCGCAGGGCCTAAACTAAAGTCTTAAAGGGGATATATACCTTGATGTTGCAGAAAAAAGACCATGTATTTTTTAACCGATTTCCGAACTCTAATTTTGGCAAATTAAACGCCTTTCTGTTTATCGGTCTTTTAGCGACGACGTCAGAACGTGACGTCACCGAGGTAACACACCCGCCATATTCATCTTCACATTACAAACACCGGGTCTCAGCTCTGTTATTTTCCGTTTTTTCGACTATTTTTTGGAACCTTGGAGACATCATGCCTCGTCGGTGTGTTGTCGGAGGGTGTAACAACACTAACAGGGAGGGATTCAAGTTGCACCACTGGCAAGAAATCTGCCGCCAGACCCCCATTGAAAGTACCAGAGTGTCTTCGCATTTTACCGGCGATGCTAAGGCAGACATGGCACAGAGATGTATGGATAACCTGCAGATGCATTTGCAACGATTAAGTCAACGAAATCACAAAGGTGAGTTTTGTTTATGTTGACTTATGTGCTAATCAGACATATTTGGTCACGGCATGACTGCCAGCTAATCGATGCTAACATGCTACGCTAATGGATGCTAACATGCTATTTACGCTAGCTGTATGTACATTTGAAACTAGATACCCACATTTAATGTGAAACAAACACTTACCAACCGACGGATTTAAGTTGCTCCAGTGTCACAAGATGCGAAAGTCCTGATCGTTTGGTCCGCACATTTTACCGGCGATGCTAATAAGGCAGCCATGCTATGGGCCACTTCATTAGGTACACCCACGCTATGGCCAAATAGCGTCAATAGCTATTCGCTCAATAGCTTCAATTTCGTTTTCGGTATGTGCCTCCATACTCCGACCATCTGTTTCAATACATGCGTAATCTTTTTAATCGCTTAAGCCGCTGAAATCCGAGTCTGAATCCGAGCTAATGTCGCTATATCTTGCTGTGGTAACCGCCATGTTGTTTGTATTGGCAGCACTGTGTGACGTCACAGGGAAATGGATAGTGGTTTCGAAGATAGCGAAAATAAGGCACTTTAAAGCTTTATTTAGGGATATTCCGGGCCCGGTAAAATTTTGATAAAAACTGCAAAAAATACAACAAGCCACTGGAAACTGATTTTTATTGTTTTTAACCCTTTTGAAATTGTGATAATGTTCCCCTTTAAAAAAAATGTTTGCAAATATATTTTTTCGTTATATTTTAGCCCGGTAAATTAAGCATGATGAGTTGGGCATTTGTCAGCATGTAGCCCCACGTTTAACTCTTTGTCAAACGCCTATTGCAAATGCTTATTTACAATAAGTCATTAATTTGACTGAGTCATTATTTTGACTCAGTAAATATTGACTTAGTAAATATTGACTTACTAAGACAAAATAATGACTTACTTATAGCTCAGGTAACTAGGGCTGTTTTTTTGTATTGTTTTTACTTTTCGGAAAAAATATCGAGATATATATCGTATATTAGGGCTTCGCGGTGGCAGAGGGGTTAGTGCGTCTGCCTCGCAATACGAAGGTTCTGCAGTCCTGGGTTCAAATCCAGGCTCGGGATCTTTCAGTGTGGAGTTTGCATGTTCTCCCCGTGAATGCGTGGGTTCCCTCCGGGTACTCCGGCTTCCTCCCACTTCCAAAGACATGCACCTGGGGATAGGCCCCTCCCACCTCCAAAGACATGCACCTGGGGATAGGTTGATTGGCAACACTAAATGGTCCCTAGTGTGTGAATGTGAGTGTGAGTGTTGTCTGTCTATCTGTGTTGGCCCTGCGATGAGGTAGCGACTTGTCCAGGGTGTACACCCCGCCTTCCGCCCGATTGTAGCTGAGATAGGCGCCAGCGCCCCCCGCGACCCCGAAAGGGAATAAGCGGTAGAAAATGGATGGCTGGATGGATGGATATCGTATATTGCCACTCAGCATACGGAGCGGAAAACCCACCAAACGTGGTAGGCTTCTTCACATGATGAAGCAGGCCTAGTTCACCACAGTCTGTAGTCTATTGCCCCCCCCCCCCCCCCCCCCGCCCCCCAGGTTGTGGTGAGATGGAGACGTGATGGTGGCGACAGGCCAAATTACACTGTTCCTTACACCCACCCACTGAGTAATGAAATGATTGTTGTTGTTTATTACCTGCAGTCCTCTGCAGGTTGATGTAGACATGTGGTCCAGTCTTCTCTTCACACACTGCACATCTCTTACTCTTCCACAACATCTCTTCTTTCAAATCATCATTTTCTTTACACAAGCGCTTGTTCTGCTCTTCCACTTTCTTCATTTGACTTTTGCATTCTTTCATCTCCGCTGATGTGAACTCCACTGCCTTCTTCAAGCTGACAATCATGGCGTTTCTTTGTTTGACTTGCTCAACAAGATCGGCTATTATCTCAGCGACGGTCTTTTCAGGGTTGATGATAGCCTCCAGAATCGCGTTGTTGGAAACTTCAAGACGCTGTTTTTTATCTGCACTTTTCGTCGCTTTCTCCGTTGGTGATTTGCTGGAAGTTGGTGGCGCTGATTCTCTTTCAGTTTCTTTTTTACATGACGTCGCCATCTTAGCATAGCAGTAGTCGTCCATCTTCTATCACGTCTTCAATCTTCACTTCAGGTAAAACTCCAAACTCAACTTCGGTTTCATGGATTTCAGAAATGACGCATCTTAGATAATCTAGAAAGCTGTTAGGTCGTACATTTAAAACTTCTCCAGGTAGCCACAGCGGCTGAGTTCGCCATTTTTGTCGCCACCAAAGCCTATTCAGAATCACAATCGCATCTGCGCATGTGCGGGATAGACGTCATTTCCTTTACTTGTGTTTTTTTTTATTTTATTTTTTTATTAACCTTTATTTCTAGATTTCAACATTTACAAAACAATACAAAAACAGTACAAAACAGGGCCAGGGGGTTGTAAATTCCAAGTGACTAGAATACTAGAATGCAATGTGTGTGTGTATATATATATATATATATATATATATATATATATATATAACCTCATTGATGTCGGAGTTTTCTGCCAAAATATTGTTTTTATGGACTTAATTTATCCTCCCACTTCGACCGCATTTATAAGGCCCTTAACATACCTGAAAACTCGCCAATTTTCAGCAGGTGCATCAAGTTTGGCGGAAAATTTTAATTTTATGGGCCCGAAAATAGTTGAATTATATTCATGACAGTATACATATTTATATATTTATACATATGCATTTGCATGCATGCATACATATATATATATATATATATATATATATATATATATATATACATATACATATATATATATTATTTTGTATATATATATGTACATATATATACAGTATATATATATATATGTATATATATATATATATATATATATATATGTACAGTAGATATATATATATGTGTGTGTGTGTATATACATGTGTATATATATGTGTATATATGTATGTATCAATCAATCAATTTTTACTTATTAAGCCCATGACTTGATTAACGTGGACCCAGTCTTAAACAAGTCTACTAATAAAAGTTTAAATCAAGCAATCAAACCTAAATCACGAGTGTCTCAAAGGGCTGCAAAAGCCACAACGACATCCTCGACTCCAAACCCACATCAGGGCAAGAGAAAACTCAACCCAATGGGATAACAATGCATATGTGCGCCCCCCCCAGCCGCCGTCGCTTTTTTTTAAGCCAAGGCCAAATTTTTGTGTTAAAAAAAAAAATCCAGAGGCAGCAAAAATCATTAAAAAACAAAACTCAGTTAACAGTAAAAAGTTGTTATTGCAATTGTTGGATATGCCTTTAAAGCATAACCAAGCATGCATCACTATAGCTCTTGTCTCAAAGTAGGTGTAGTGTCACCACCTGTCACATCACACCCTGACTTATTTGGACTTTTTTGCTGTCTTCCTGTGTTTTAGTTCTTATCTTGTGCTCCTATTTTGGTGGCTTTTTCTCTTTTTTGGGTATTTTTCTGTAGCAGTTTCATTTAAGTCTTCCTTTGAGCGATATTTCCCGCATCTACTTTGTTTTAGCGATCAAGAATATTTCAGTTGTTTTTATCCTTCTTTGTGGGGACATTGTTGATTGTCATTTCCTGATCGGATGTACATTGTGGACGCCGTCTTTGCTCCACAGTAAGTCTTTGCTGTTTTCCAGCAATCTGTTTTTGTTGACTTTGTAGCCAGTTTGGTTTTAGCTTTGTTCTGCATAGTTTTCCCTAAGCTTCAATGCCTTTTCTTAAGGGCACTACCCTTTTGTTTATTTTCGGTCAGTGATGACAGTCCTGTGTGTAGTGACTATCACATTCATGTCTTCACAAGGTCTTTTAGTTTAAAAACTTAAACTATACAAGTAATATTTCTTTAAATATTACCACACTACTAACATTGTAAAGACAAACACAAATGTAAAATGTAACATTTGAATCTTGATGGTCTGACATGTCCTCAATTATGACTTGGCTTGATACTTTGCAATAAAGACCTGCAAAAAGACTGACTGTCAAGCAGAACTGGAGGCAAGACAGCAGTGGGATCAGTAAGTACTCAACACAAAGTGGGGGAAAAAGGACCAGCACATCAGAAAACAGCGTACACAAACAACAGCGACCTCTGCTGGAATAATGAAGCCACTGGCTACACAACAAATAATAATAATAGGATTTGCATTGTACATTAAGCGGTAGGAAATGGATGGATGGATGCATTGTACACACAATAATTCAGTAATGATCTTATTGTCATATTTCCTCCAAATTTTATTAAATAATGATCTACATGTAATTTGATGATTGATGTGATCGACAGCATATTTGTGACTTATTCTTATTTAATGTTTGATGACCTCCACAAAAGTTTAGTTGAAGAACGTTTGTGACAACCATGTTTCGTTTTTTAAACAATTTATTATTTGAACATAATTTTTTTAAACAATATTGAGGGATCAAAGTTGTTTACAGTTTTTATTTTAAATGCTATTTTTTTTATTTTTTTTTATATATAATTTGTTTGTTTTAAACTACTGTAGGTTATCAGTACATATTTACGCTAACCGGTTGTTGAAAGAAGAAATACTGAAGAGACTTTATTTTGAAAAATGTGACGTAATGTAGGAAACGGAAGATGCCGACGTTTGGCGCATGGGCAAACGGATCCAGGAGCTTAAAGACTTTGACGGCAACAAAATGGCGGAATGAACGGCAGTGGCTTCCTAAAGAAGATTACATTTTACGATCTAGCAGCTTTATAGATTGTCAAAGACTGATTTTCTTCTTAGGCCTGCCTACCGGAAGTTGAGTTTTGGAGCGACGGTGTGTTAGCGGAAGTGAAGATTGTCGACTTGGTAGAAGATGGACGACTACTGCTATGCTAAGACGGCGACGTCAGTGCCACCAACTTTCAGCAAATCCCCAACGGAGAAAAAGACGAAAACTGAAGACGAAGGTGAGTGAGTCCAATTTTTTAACATGAAAGTTATCATAAGTCGTCAAACGAGCGATGTGAAATTAGCCCACTTAAATGTAAACAAAGAGCCGCCATGATCGTTAGCTTGAAGAAGGCATCCATCCATCTTCTTCCGCTTATCGGAGGTCGGGTCGCGGGGGCAGCAGCCTAAGCAGAGAAGCCCAGAGTCCCCTCTCCCCAGCCACTTTGTCCAGCTCTTCCCGAGGGAGCCCGAGGCGTTCCCAGGCCAGCCAGGAGACATAGTATTCCCTAATGTGTCTTAGGTCTTCCCCATGCCGGAAAGACCTCCCTAGGGAGGCATTCGGGTGGCATCCTGACCAGATGCCTGAACCACCTCATCTGGCCCCTCTCCATGTGGAGGAAAAGCGGCTTTACTCTAAGCTCCCCCCGGATGGCAGAGCTTCTATCTCTAAGGGAGAGACCCGCCATCTCGGCCGCTTGTACCCGCGATCTTGTTCTTTTGGTCATAACCAAAGCTAATGACCACAGGTGAGGATGGGAACTAGAGATGCGCGGTTTGCGGTCTTACCCGCGGGTCGGGCGGTTGACATGACGAAAAAATACATTTTAATTAGATTCGGGCGGGTGGCGGTTGAGCCATCCGAAAATATTTGATATGCAAATATTTGATATGCACGGTTCTGTGATCGGTATCCTTTGCCATTCAAGGTGCCATTTAAGACCCGTGTCATTAAGCGTAGAAGACTATAAGAGACGCTATTATTCTCCTGAATGACTACCGGCAGTCACCCAAATAATAAGTATTAGGGCGTGCTATGAAGCCATTAGCTTTGTCGCCTACTACAGCATGTACGATCTGCTTGTCAGTCCAGCAACATGTTGTGTGTGGCTTCCGCAGACGCACGACTGCAGGGCTTACTGGGTGACACAGAGTACACTAATGGTTGTGATACAAACAATTTTAACACCCTTAGTAATATGCACCACGCTGTGAAGCCACACCAATTAAGAACGACAAACACATTTCGGGAAAACATCCTCACAGTAACACAACATAAACGCAACACAACAAATACCCATAATCCTTTGTATCCATGACACATCCTGACTATTTCATACACCCCGCTAGCAGCAACCCCCCCTGCGTCTGTAAGGTGGGCGGGGTTGGGGGTGCAGGGGTGTAAAATATATTCAGGGGGTGTCATGAATACAAAGGATTATGGGTATTTGTTGTGTTGCGTTTATGTTGTGTTACTGTGAGGATGTTCTCCCGAAATGTGTTTGTCAATCTTGTTGGGTGTGGCTTCACAGCGTGGCGCATATTAGTAAGTGTTAAAGTTGTTTATATCACAACCATCAGTGTACTCTGTATCACCTAGTATGCCTTTCAATCTTGAACGTGTACTTGCGGAAGCTGCACACAACATGTTGCCGGACCAACAATTGGTTCGTACATGTTGTTGAAGGTGTCTAAGGCAATGGCTTCACAGCACGCCCATATTCTTGTAATCAGGATGAGCGCTATTGGAAAGTCGCGGGAACGTCGGCGGCTCTAATTATCATCATTACTCTGTGAAACAGGTTTAAATATCTCTGTGTGTGGTAAAGGCGGTCAACCTCTGATGTATTTCAGCGAGCGGTTGGCGGGCGGGTACGGTCCTGATAAAATGTTGGTTCAGGTGGACGGCGGGTGGATGATGACTTTGGAGATGCGGATGCGGATGATATAATTGCCTATCCACGCATCTGTAATGTGAACGTAGATTGACCAGTGAATTGAGAGCTTTGCCTTCCGGCTCAGCTCCTTCTTCACCACAACGGATCGATACAGCGCCCGCATTACTGAAGACGCCGCACCGATCCGCCTGTCGATCTCACCATCCACTCTTCCCTCACTCGTGAACGAGACTCCGAGGTACTTGAACTCCTCCACTTGGGGCAGGGTCTGCTTCCCAACCCGGAGATGGCACTCCACCCTTTTCCGGGCGATATGATTAATAATAATAAAGAAAAATGAGAGGTTATATTATTATCTATTTAAACTCATATGCATATGTATTAGGGGTGTGAGAAAACATCGATTCAAATTTGAATCGCGATTCTCACGTTATGCGATTCAGAATCGATTCTCATTTTTAAAAAATCTATTATTATTTTTTGCGATTTTTTTAATCAATCCAACAAATCACTACACAGCAATACCATAACAATGCAATCCAATTCCAAAAGCAAACCTGAGCCAGCAACACTCAGAACTGCAATAAACAGAGCAATTGAGAGGAGACACAAACACCACACAGAACAAACCAAAAGTAGTGAAACAAAAATGAATATTATCAACAACAGTATCAATATTAGTTATCATTTCAGCATAGCAGTGATTAAAAATCCCTCATTGACATTATCATTAAACATTTATAAAATAATAAAAAAGAACAATAGTGTCACAGTGGCTTACACTTGCATGGCATCTCATAAGCTTGACAACACACTGTGTCCAATGTTTTCACAAAGATAAAATAAGTCATATTTTTGGTTCGTTTAATAGTTAAAACAAATTTACATTATTGCAATCAGTTGATTAAACATTGTCCTTTACAATTATAAAAGCTTTTTTTAAAAAATCTACTACTCTGCTAGCATGTCAGCAGACTGGGGTAGATCCTGCTGAAATGTATTGAATGAATACAGAATCCTTTTGAATCGGAAAAATATCGTTTTTCAATCGAGAATCGCGTTGAATCGAAAAAATCGATTTATAATCGAATCGTGACCCCAATAATCTATATTGAATCGAATCGTGGGACACCCAAAGATTCGCAGCCCTAATAGTTATGATGATTTTTTTTAGTTAAAAACACAAAAAAAAATTATTGAGCGAGGCTTGAGAAAACCAACAAAAACCAAATAGGCATAAAAACACCAATGTTTAAATCCTTAAAAAATATGTTTTTTCTTGGGCGTGTATAAATCCACTCTATCCCATTTTAAAATATTTTTTGTTCATAACCGCTCACATATTTGCTTCCAAACTTGTCAAAAGACGACCAAATCTGCACGGATTCAGCTAAATAATCAGTACCCTAATATCGCCTGAAACCCAGAAGTGCCCGGATGTGCCTCTCGGTCAGGTGATTGCAGCTTCTTTAAAGGGGAACATTATCACAATTTCAAAAGGGTTAAAAACAATAAAAATCAGTTCCCAGTGGCTTATCCCTAAATATCCCGAAATAAAGCTTTAAAGTGCCTTATTTTCGCTCTCTGCGAAGACACTGGCCATTTCCCTGTGACGTCACACAGTGCTGCCAATGTCAATCAATCAATCAATGTTTACTTATATAGCCCTAAATCACTAGTGTCTCAAAGGGCTGCACAAACCACCACGACATCCTCGGTAGGCCCACATAAGGGCAAGGAAAACTCACACCCAGTGGGACATCGGTGACAATGATGACTATGAGAACCTTGGAGAGGAGGAAAGCAATGGATGTCGAGCGGGTCTAACATGATACTGTGAAAGTTCAATCCACAATGGATCCAACACAGTCGCGAGAGTCCAGTCCAAAGCGGATCCAACACAGCAGCGAGAGTCCCGTTCACAGCGGAGCCAGCAGGAAACCATCACAAGCGGAGGCGGATCAGCATCACAGAGATGTCCCCAGCCGATACACAGGCAAGCAGTACATGGCCACCGGATTGGACCGGACCCCCTCCACAAGGGAGAGTGGGACATAGAAGAAAAAGAAAAGAAACAGCAGATCAACTGTCTAAAAAGGGAGTCTATTTAAAGGCTAGAGTATACAAATGAGTTTTAAGGTGAGACTTAAATGCTTCTACTGAGGTGGCATCTCGAACTTTTACCGGGAGGGCATTCCAGAGTACTGGAGCCCGAACGAAAAACGCTCTATAGCTCGCAGACTTTTTTTGGGCTTTGGGAATCACAAACAATGGGAATACCACAGCAAGATATAGTGACATTAGCTCGGATTCAAACTCGGATTTCAGCGACTTAAGCGATTCAACAGATTACGCATGTATTGAAACCGATGGTTGGAGTATGAAAATATTGAAGAAGAAACTGAAGCTTTTGGGCGAATAGCTATTGACGCTATTCATAGCCATAGCATGGCCGAATAGCTGCGTTAGCATCGCCGGTAAAATGTGCGGACCAAACGATCAGGACTTTCGCATCTTTTGACACTAGAGCAACTTAAATCCGTCGATTGGTAAGTGTTTGTTTCGCATTAAATGTGGGTGGAAGGAAATGTAATATAGTTGCAAATGCATCTGCAGGTTATCCATACATCTCTGTGCCATGTTTGCTTTAGCCCCGCCGGTAAATAGCATGTTAGCATCGATTAGCGTAGCATGTTAGCATCGATTAGCTGGAAGTCAACATCAACAAAACTCACCTTTGTGATTTCGTTGACTATCGTTGCAAATGCATCTGCAGGTTATCCATACATCTCTGTGCCATGTCTGTCTTAGCATCGCCGGTCAAATGTGGAGACACTCTGGCACATTCAATGGGGGTCTGGCGGCAGACACTTTGGCATCTTCGGGCCGGTGGTGCAACTTGAATCCCTCCCTGTTAGTGTTGTTACACCCTCCGACAACACACCGTCGAGGCATGATGTCTCCAAGGTTCCAAAAAATAGTCCAAAAAAAACGGAAAATAACAGAGCTGAGACCCGGTGTTTGTAATGTGTTGAAAATGAAAATGGTGGGTGTGTTACCTCGGCGACGTCACATTCTGACGTCATCGCAAAAAGAGCGATGAACAGAAAGGCGTTTAATTTGCCAAAATTCACCCATTTAGAGTTCGGAAATCGGTTAAAAAAATAGATGGTCTTTTTTCTGCACCATCAAGGTATATATTGACGCTTACATATGTCTGCTGATAATGTTCCCCTTCAAGGTTTATTGTCGCTCTCTACTTCTCCCTACGTCCGTGTACCACTCAAGTACAGTGGCATACATTTTACTTTTTGAAACCGATACCGATATTTTCCAATATTACATTTTAAAGCATTTATCGGCCGATAATATCGGCAGTCCGATATTATCAGACATCTCTAGTTGAGGGGATCCGGTTTGGTGGCTGCAGGATTAGGTCTCTGCTTTTTGCAGATGATGTGGTCCTGATGGCTTCATCTGACCAGGATCTTCAGCTCTCACTGGATCGGTTCGCAGCCGAGTGTGAAGCGACTGGGATGAGAATCAGCACCTCCAAGTCCGAGTCCATGGTTCTCGCCTGGAAAAAGGGTGGAGTGCCATCTCCGGGTTGGGGAGGAGACCCTGCCCCAAATGGAGGAGTTCAAGAATCCTTGGAGTCTTGTTCATGAGTGAGGGAAGAGTGGATGGTGAGATCGACAGGCGGATCGGTGCGGCGTCTTCAGTAATGCGGACGCTGTATTGATCTGTTGTGGTGAAGAAGGAGCTAAGCCGGTAGGCACAGCTCTCAATTTACCGGTCGATCTACGTTCCCATCCTCACCTGTGGTCATAAGCTTTAAGTTATGACCAAAAGGATAAGATCACGGGTACAAGCGGCCGAAATGAGTTTCCTCCGCCGTGTGGCGGGTCTCTCCCTTAGAGATAGGGTGAGAAGCTCTGCCATCCGGGAGGAACTCAAAGTAAAGCCGCTGCTCCTTCACATGGAGAGGAGCCAGATGAGGTGGTTCGGGCATCTGGTCAGGATGCCATCTGAACGCCTCCCTAGGGAGGTGTTTAGGGCACGTCCGACCAGTAGGAGGCCACTACGATTACCCAGGACACATTGGGAAGACTATGTCTCCCGGCTGGCCTGGGAACTCCTCAGGATCCCTCAGGAAGAGCTGGACGAAGTGGCCGGGGAGAGGGAACTCTGGGCTTCCCTGCTTAGGCTGCTGCCCCCGGGACCTGACCTCGAATAAGCGGAAGCAGATGGATGGATAAAAAATCTATCCCTTTTACAGTAAAAACGGTACATTCACAAAAATCTACTGTAAAATTTTGTGTTGTTGGTTTTTTAAAAACATTTTACCGTAAATGGAAAAACAGTACCACTGTTTTTATTTTAGGGGCGGAGGGGTGTGGTTGCAGAAAAAGCTGGCAGTTTAGTTGCAATGATTTTTTGTGTTAAATTGACATTGGTTTTTACAACATTATTTTGTGAATGGAAATACAGTACACATTCTTTTTTTATTCTGGCAACTTAGCTTCTACCGTTAAAAACAAATGTACCATCTTTCCAGTTACAGTGTAACACCGTTAAAAACAACAACCGTCGATTTTGTCGTCAAAAACTGGCAGTTCAATCACCAGAATTTCTATGCGAAAAACTGGTAGTTTTTATTTTTTAATTTACAGTAATATGTTGTAAAGTACACTGTCACAATAATTGTCCATCCATCCATCCATTTTCTACCGCTTATTCCCTTTCGGGGTTCGCGGGGGGTGCTGGCGCCTATCTCAGCTACAATCGGGCGGAAGGCGGGGTACACCCTGGACAAGTCGCCACCTCATCGCAGGGCCAACACAGATAGACAGACAACATTCACACTCACATTCACACACTAGGGACCATTTAGTGTTGCCAATCAACCTATCCCCAGGTGCATGTCTTTAATTGTCATTTTTATTAATTTGAGGGGCAGTTTGCTGTAAAATCATAAGTCAACCAGATATTTAAGTATTTATTTTTATTTAGACAAAAACATGTTTGGAAAGTATGATAATGATAATAGTAAGTAATACAGTCATATACCAAAATGCTACTAGTTTACATGTTGCTGCTGCCCTGAAAATTATTTTTTAATATAAAATACTGTCTGTTCTTTTAATTTTTTTATTTTTGTTTGTTTCATATTTATTGTAAAGTTCAGCTGTTTTTTCAGTTGGGCCTTGGCTCCACTGCAAGCTTGAATTAATAAAGTCAAGTCATAACATATTGTAATATTTGTTGCAATAATGGATACTATTAAAGTTTCAAAGGCATGCAATTTCGAGCAGTACATGTATGTTTTCTGTCAAAATGAAAAAAATAATTTTCAGTGAGAAAATATCCATCCATCCATCTTCTTCCGCTTATCCGAGGTCGGGTCGCGGGGGCAACAGCCTAAGCAGGGAAAACCAGACTTCCCTCTCCCCAGCCACTTCGTCTAGCTCTTCCCGGGGGATCCCGAGGCGTTCCCAGGCCAGCCGGGAGACATAGTCTTCCCAACGTGTCCTGGGTCTTCCCCGTGGCCTCCTACCGGTTGGACGTGCCCTAAACACCTCCCTAGGGAGGCGTTCGGGTGGCATCCTGACCAGATGCCCGAACCACCTCATCTGGCTCCTCTCGATGTGAAGGAGCAGCGGCTTTACTTTGAGTTCCTCCCGGATGGCAGAGCTTCTCACCCTATCTCTAAGGGAGAGACCCGCCATCTCGGCCGCTTGTACCCGTGATCTTGTTCTTTTGGTCATAACCCAAAGCTCATGACCATAGGTGAGGATGGGAACGTAGATCGACCGGTAAATTGAGAGCTTTGCCTTCCGGCTCAGCTTCTTCTTCACCACAACGGATCGGTACAACGTCCGCATTACTGAAGACGCCGCACCGATCCGCCTGTCGATCTCACGATCCACTCTTCCCCCACTCGTGAACAAGACTCCTAGGTACTTGAACTCCTCCACTTGGGGCAGGGTCTCCTCCCCAACCCGGAGATGGGATTCCACCCTTTTCCGGGCGAGAACCATGGACTCGGACTTGGAGGTGCTGATTCTCATTCCGGTCGCTTCACACTCGGCTGCGAACCGATCCAGTGAGAGCTGAAGATCCCGGTCAGATGAAGCCATCAGGACCACATCATCTGCAAAAAGCAGAGACCTAATCCTGCGGTCACCAAACCGGAACCCCTCAACGGCTTGACTGCGCCTAGAAATTCTGTCCATAAAAGTTATGAACGGAATCTTAACCTTAGCATTAGCCAAAAAGTTCTCTCCCGGCTGCAGTTAGTCCAGAACGCGGCAGCAGGACTTTTAACAGGGGCCAGGAAACACCAGCATATAACCCCAATCCTTGAGAGTTTGCACTGGCTCCCTGTTCGTTTTAGAATTGATTTTAAAACCTTGCTCTTTGTTTTTAAATCTTTACATGGACTGGCACCTCATTATATCTCGGACCTCATCCAAACTTACAATCTTGCGCTCGCTCTGAGGTCCGAGAGCCAGCTCCAGCTCGTGGTGCCCAAGACCAGACTTAAAACTAGGGGAGACAGGGCCTTCTCTGTGGTCGGCCCTAAGCTCTGGAACACTCTGCCCCTCCATATTCAAACTCCTCCCACAGTGGAGGAGTTCTGTCCTGTGGACGGGACTCTCGCTGCTGTCTTGGATCCGCTTGAACTGAACTCTCGCGGCTGTGTTGGAGCCACTATGGATTGAACTTTCACAGTATCATGTTAGACCCGCTCGACATCCATTGCTTTCGGTCCCCTAGAGAGGGGGGGTTGCCCACATCTGAGGTCCTCTCCAAGGTTTCTCATAGTCAGCATTGTCACTGGCGTCCCACTGGATGTGAATTCTCCCTGCCCACTGGGTGTGAGTTTTCCTTGCCCTTTTGTGGGTTCTTCCGAGGATGTTGTAGTCGTAATGATTTGTGCAGTCCTTTGAGACATTTGTGATTTGGGGCTATATAAATAAACATTGATTGATTGATTAAGTCTCGTCTTAAGACCCATTTTTATACTCTGGCTTTTAACACTACGTGTTGCCCTCTGTGTTTTAAAATTTTGATTTCTATTTACTGTTTAAATTGGTTTCACCCTTAAAATCGTTTTTAATCATATTTATTTCATATTGTTTTTATATTGGTTGTAAATGTATTTATTTATTATTTTTTTATTTTTTATTTTTTTTATTCAGTCATTGGTGGAGCTCAGGATAGTATTTGAATGTTGTTTTTAATATTGTTGTGCAGCACTTTGGAAACATTTTGTTGCTATATAAATAAAGTGGATTGCATTGAACCTGTATGTCACTCAAAAGTGCCGATTTTAACAATTGGAATCATGTCTAAAGTTATAAAATATCCAGTGGGCCACATTGAAATGTTAACAATGTTGTATGATGCCCAAGTAGGTCAGTTAAGTGCTTTTTTATGCAGTTTTGCAAGACCCTTGCTGCGTGACTTTAAACTTGACACCTAATTGGCTGGTTCTGAGACAGGCACGATTGCTTCAGTCTTAATTTACCGGAGTGCTCGGAGAGTATGGGGTATCGGACCTCCTGAATGTGGCGGTCAGTTCCCTGTATGATCAGTGTCAGAGCTTGGTCCGCATTGCCAGCAGTAAGTCGGACAAGTTTCCAGTGATGGTTGGACTCCGCCAAGGCTGTCCTTTGTCATCCATTCTGTTCATAACTTTCATAGACAGGTCCTGTTTTTTGCGGATGATGTGGTCCTGCTGGCTTCATTTGGCCAGGATATTCACAGCTGACAACTGTGAAGCGACCGGGATTAAATTCAGCACTTACAAGTCTGTGGTTCTCGCCTGGAAAATGGTGGAGTGCCATCTTCAGGTTGGGGAGCAGATCCTGCCCCAAGTGGAGGAGTTCAAGTACTTCGGGGTCATGTTCACGAGTGAGGGAGGAGTGGATCATGAGATCAACAGTTGGATCGGTTCGGTGTCTGCAATGATGCGGACCAGGCGTCGGTCCATCGTGGCGAAAAAGAAGCTAAGCCGGAAGGCAAAGCTCTCAATTTACCGGGCAATCTACGTCCATGTCCTTACCTGTGATGATGAGCTGCTTTGGGTTATGACCGAAAAGACAACATCACGGGTACAAGCGACTGAAATTAGTTTCGGGTGGTGGGGTTCTCTCTTAGAGATATGGTGAGACGCTCTCTCATTTCGGAGGAGCTCAACATTAAAGGGGAACATTATCACAATTTCAAAAGGGTTAAAAACAATAAAAATCGGTTCCCAGTGGCTTGTTGTATTTTTTGAAGTTTTTTTCAAAATTTTACCGGTCTCGGAATATCCCTAAATAAAGCTTTAAAGTGCCTTATTTTCGACTCTCTGCCAAGACACTGGCCATTTCCCTGTGACGTCACACAGTGCTGCCAATGTAAACAAACAATGGGAATACCACAGCAAGATGTAGTGACATTAGCTCGGATTCAAACTCGGATTTCAGCGACTTAAGCGATTCAACAGATTATGCATGTACTGAACAGATGGTTGGAGTATGAAAGTATTGAAGAAGAAACTGAAGCTATTGAGCGAATTCATAGCCATAGCATGGCCGAATAGCTGCGTTAGCATCGCCGGTAAAATGTGCGGACCAAACAATCAGGACTTTCGCATCTTTTGACACTGGAGCAACTTAAATCCGTCGATTGGTAAGTGTTTTTTTCGCATTAAATGTGGGTGGAAGGAAACGTAATATAGTTGCAAATCCATCTACAGGTTATCCATACATCTCTGTTCCATGTCTGCTTTAGCACCGCCGGTAAATAGCATGTTAGCATCGATTAGCATAGCATGTTAGCATCGATTAGCTGGCAGTCAACATCAACAAAACTCACCTTTGTGATTTCGTTGACTATCGTTGCAAATGCATCTGCAGGTTATCCATACATCTCTGTGCCATGTCTGTCTTAGCATCGCCGGTCAAATGTGGAGACACTCTGGCACATTCAATGGGGGTCTGGTGGCAGACACTTTGGCATCTTGGGGCCAGTGGTGCAACTTGAATCCCTCCCTGTTAGTGTTGTTACACCCTCCGACAACACACCGACGAGGCATGATGTCTCCAAGGTTCCAAAAAATAGTCCAAAAAACGGAAAATAACAGAGCTGAGACCCGGTGTTTGTAATATGTTGAAAATGAAAATGGTGGGTGTGTTACCTCGGCGACGTCACATTCTGACGTCATCGCCTCCAGCGCAATAAACAGAAAGGCGTTTAACTCGCCAAAATTCACCCATTTAGAGTTCGGAAATCGGTTAAAAAAATAGATGGTCTTTTTTCTGCACCATCAAGGTATATATTGACGCTTACATAGGTCTGCTGATAATGTTCCCCTTTAAGCTGCTGCTCCTCCCCATCAAGAGGAGGCAGATGATGTGGTTTGGGCTTCTGGTCGGATTACCACCGAACGCCTCCCTGGGGAGGTGTTTATGGTGCGTCCAGCCGGTAGAGTCCACGAGGAAGACCCAAGACACGGTGAAGAGACTGTGTCGGGGAACGCCCCGAGATTCCATGGGTGGAGCTGGACGGAGTAGCTGGGGAGAGAAAAGTCTGGGATTCTCTGCTAAGGCCGACCCGACTTCGGACAAGAGGAAGAAGATGGATGGATGAATGGATGGGATCATCAAACCAAACTCTCATGAGACGTCACACACACGCACAGCTGTTTGATGTCCACAAAATTTAAAGGGGAACATTATCAGCAGACCTATGTAAGCGTCAATATATACCTTGATGGTGCAGAAAAAAGACCATGTATTTTTTAAACCGATTTCTTAACGCTAATAGGGTGAATTTGGCGATTTAAACGCCTTTCAATTGTTTGCCTGTCGGAGCGATGACCTTTCACCCGTGACGTCACAACATGAACCAATCCGCCATTTTCTCAAACACATTACACACACCAAGTCAAATCAGCTCTGTTATTTTCCGTTTTTTCAACTGTTTTCCGGTACCTTGGGGACATCGTGCCTCGTCGGTGTGTTGTCGGAGGGTGTAACAACACCAACAGAGGGTGTAACAACACCAACAGAGACGGATTCAAGTTGCACCACTGGTCAAAAGATGCGAAAGTCCCTCGTTTGTTCCGCACACTTTATCGACGACAGCTATGTTACGACAGAGATGGCAAGAATGTGTGGATATCCTGCGACACTCAAAGCAGATGCATTTCCAACGATAAAGTCAACGAAATCACAAAGGTGAGTTTTTTTTATGTTATTGACTTATGTGGAGTGTGCTAATCAGACATATTTGGTCACGGCATGACTGCAAGCTAATCGATGCTAACAGGATAATTAGGCTAGCTGTATGTCCATATTGCATCATTATGCCTCATTTGTAGCTATATTTGCATCCAGCCTTTCCCTCCACCCACATTTAATGCCAAACAAACACATACCAATCGTTGGTTAGAAGGCGATCGCCGAATTCGTCCTTCCTTCCTCCCGTGCCGCTGTCTGTCATGATATGGCTGAAAAGCTTCTGTTTCTTCTTCAATTTCGTTTTCGCTACCTGCCTCCACACTCCAACCATCCGTTTCAATACATGCTTAATCTGTTGAATCGCTTACGGCGCTGAAATCCGAGTCTGAATCCCAGCTAATATCGTTATACCTTTCTGTGCTATCCGCCATGTTTGTTTCTGTGTGGTCACACTGTGACGTCACAGGATAATGGACAGGTGGA
>NC_084611.1:5466513-5499013 GCF_033978795.1 Nerophis ophidion | reverse complement strand
CCACGGACTGTTAGGAAATATTAGCGCTGCACACACACACAGCTAAAAGTCATCTGCTTTAACCGCGTAATTTCACAGTATTCTGGACATCTGTGTTGCTGAATCTTTTGCAATTTGTTCAATTAACAATGGAGACGTCAAAGAAGAAAGATGGAGGTGGGAAGCTTTAGCGTTTAGCCACACAAACACACGGTGATTCCTTGTTTAAAATTCCCGGTGGTGAAGCTTTACTATGGATCAGAGCGGTCCAGCGAACATGGATCCCGACCACATGTCAACCGGCAGTTTTCGGTGAGAACATTGTGGTAATAAGTTTGCTCTTACCGTAGTTATGAGCGGAGCTTGTGCCGTCCGTACAGCTGCCGTCGACCTCCATCAGACACTGGCCTCAAGACACCCGTGGATACACCCTTCCGACTATCAGGTACTATTTAACTCACTAACACCGCAGAGGCCACCACAGTGTATATGTTTCTTTTACTTTTTATTCATAGCTGTATGTAGAAGTGTCTGGTTGTATCTGCTGCTTTAATGTCTTTAATGTCCTCTGTGTTCTTTGATGTTTGATGTTTCCCTCTTACACACATGGAAGAGGGATGTGTACTATGGCTATGAGTTGTTGTTTTTTTCCCTTGGCCTCAGTCTGCACCCCCACTCCAGGGCCCAGGCTAAGACCGATTTTTTTAATTTTATTTTAATCTTCTATTTTTTTTTCTCTCTCCGCCTTGTTTACCTGTATGTCATCTTTTTTGTCTTTTTTGTAAGGGGCGCTGGAAGCCGGCAGACCCGTCAGCGATCCTGTTCTGTCTCCCTGTAATGTTTGTCTGATCTTGAATGGGATTGTGCTGAAAATTGTAATTTTCCTGAAGGAACTCTCCTGATGGAATAAATAAAGTACTATCTAATCTAATCTAATCTAATCTAAAACACTAGCAACACAATAGTAAAATAAGGGATTTCCTAGAATTATCCTAGTAAATGTGTCTAAAAACATCTGAATCCGTCCCAATGCAATCGCCTTTTTTTTTAAACTATATTTTATTTTTTTCTAGTCCCTCACTATCAATATCCTCAAACACGAATCTTTATCCTCGCTCAAATTAATGGGGAAATTGTCGTTTTCTCAGTCCAAATAGCTCTTTTTGTTGGAGGCTCCCATTAAAAATAACGTGAGGATTTGAGGAGCCATCAACGGGTGACGTGATCGTCTGCGACTTCCGGTAAAGGCAGGGCTTTTCTGTTAGCGACCAAAAGTTGCAAACTTTCTCATCGATGTTCTCTACTAAATCCTTTCAGCAAAAATATGGCAATATCGCGAAATGATCAAGTATGACACATAGAATGTACTTGCTATCCCCGTTTAAATAAGAACATCTCATTTCAGTAGGCCTTTAAGTAGGTCCACGTTAATCAATTCATGGTTGATCGATAAACATTGTTTGATCATGAATTGATTAGCGTGGACCCCGACTTAAACAAGTTAAAAAACTTATTGGGGTGTTACCATTTAGTGGTCAATTGTACGGAATATGTACTGTACTGTGCAATCTACTAATAAAAGTATCAATCAATCAATCAAACGTATTTTAAAGTGTATTTTACGACTACTTTATGTTATAAGTAAATACTTTTGCGAAACGTATGTTTTGTATGTTTAGTATATTAATTAGTAAGATGCCTTTTATTTTGTTTTTTTTAAACCGCTGTAAACACGGAAGTGGCTGATTTGTGGCGCATGCGTGATAAAGATTGAGTTTAAATCGTTACCAGATAGAACATTGGATTGAGGAAATGTTTTTGATATTATTATGATATTCACAGATGCATCAAAAACTATAAATAGTAAAGTAGGAGCTGCTGTAGTTATCCCACAAAGAAATATAGTGTTAAATAAAAGAATCAGTGATAAACTATCTGTTTTTATGGGGGAATTGGTAGCAATTTATATGGCAGTTAACTGGATGGAGGAAAACAAAGCAAGGAAAGCAGTCGTGTGCTCGGACTCCAGCAGTGCATTGATGAGCATAAAAATACTCTAGCCTTTAAATAGACTCCCTTTTTAGACCAGTTGATCTGCCGTTTCTTTTCTTTTTCTTCTATGTCCCACTCTCCTTTGTGGAGGGAGTCCGGTCCGATCCGGTGGCCATGTACTGCTCGCCTGTGTATCGGCTGGGGACATCTCTGCGCTGCTGATCAGCCTGCGCTTGGGATGGTTTCCTGCTGGCTCCGCTGTGAACGGGACTCTCGCTGCTGTGTTGGATCCGCTTTGGACTGGACTCTCGCGACTGTGTTGGATCCATTATGGATTGATCTTTCACAGTATCATGTTCTCATATGTTCTCATATGTTCTCATAGTCATCAGTATCACAGTATCACGTTCTCATAGTCATTATTGTCACCGATGTCCCACTGGGTGTGAGTTTTCCTTGCCCGAGGATGTCGTAGTGGTTTGTGCAGCCCTTTGAGACACTAGTGATTTAGGGCTATATAAGTAAACATTGATTGATTGATTGATTGAAAAAATATAACATCAGACACAAGACTAGATATGGTTTATGAAATAGTTCAGGCAATCTACAGGATAAATAAAGCGGGAGGTGTGGTAACATTTCTCTGGGTTCCTGCTCATGTAGGAGTTGAGGGAAATGAGTTAGCTGATAGATACGCAAAACAAGCAAGCACTAAAACAGAAGTAAACATGGAGATTAAGCACAGTAAAGTCTCATCTTAAAACTCATCTGTATACTCTAGCCTTTAAATAGACCTCCTTTTTAGACCAGTTGATCTGCCGCTTCTTTTCTTTCTCCTATGTCCCCCCCTCCCTTGTGGAGGGGGTCCGGTCCGATGACCATGGATGAAGTACTGACTGTCCAGAGTCGAGACCCAGGATGGACCGCTCGTCGGGACCCAGGATGGATTGCTCGCCTGTATCGGTTGGGGACATCTCTAAGCTGCTGATCCGCTTGAGATGGTTTCCTGTGGACGGGACTCTCACTGCTGTCTTGGAGCCACTATGGATTGAACTTTCACAGTATCATGTTAGACCCGCTCGACATCCATTGCTTTCGGTCCCCTAGAGGGGGGGGGTTGCCCACATTTGAGGTCCTCTCCAAGGTTTCTCATAGTCAGCATTGTCACTGGCGTCCCACTGAATGTGAATTCTCCCTGCCCACTGGGTGTGAGTTTTCCTTGCCCTTTTGTGGGTTCTTCCGAGGATGTTGTAGTCGTAATGATTTGTGCAGTCCTTTGAGACATTTGTGATTTGGGGCTATATAAATAAACATTGATTGATTGATTGATAAAGAAGAAGTGAAGAGCATAATTAAGATAGAACACAATAAAAAGTGGCAGGATAATTGGAATAAGGAAACAAAAGGTAGAGAGTTTTACAAAGTCCAGAGGAGAGTAGGTGTCATGAGAGGAGGGGGTAGAAATAGGAAAGAAGAAGACATTATTACTAGAATGAGATTAGGACATACATATCTAAATAGTTCACTAAAATTAACAGGAAAACATACTACAGGGCTGTGTGATTTTTGCCATCAAATATAGAATGTTGACCATGTTTTAATACAATGTAGGAAATACAATAGAGAAAGAGAAATACTGGAAAATAAGTTAGCAAAAGAAAATATTAGGTTAGAAGTGGGAGATATATTAGGATTGCATTCAGAAAAGCAATATACACATATTTAAAAAACACTGGGTTAAATAAAAGAATATAAAGTAGGGATCCACCTCGGTCCACACTCCATTACAGTAGGTGGCGGTAATGCGCACCAGAAGGTTGCTTGCCAACCGCCATAAAAACAAAAGAAGGAGGAGGAAGATTGAGTTGACGACCAAGATGGCGGATTAACGTTCTATGGCTCCCTGAAGATTGTTTCCATTTTACGATCAAACCGTTTCATAGATTCACAAAGACTCGCCTTCTCCGAGAGCAGATTAAACGAAAGTTGGGCTGGGAGCGACGGAGTGTGAGCTGAAGTGAAGATTGAAGACGTGATAGAAGATGGACGACTACTGCTATGCTAAGATGGCGACGTCATGTCAAAGAGAAAGTGAAAGAGAATCACCAACCGGGATAAAGACGACAATTGCGGATGAGGGTGAGTGTGGTACATTTTTTCTCATTTTAAATAGTTTTCATGCCCTGAAAAGAGCGTCGATGAGCGATTAGCCGACTTTTCAATCATGTAAAGAAAGAGGCGTCATGATTGTTAGCTTGAAGTGTGTCACGCCTGTAAGTTATGTTTTGGTCATGCTATGTTTAGTTTTCATAACTTTTATGGAGAGAATTTCTAGGCGCAGTCAAGGCGTTGAGGGGTTCCGGTTTGGTGGCCACGGGATTAGGTCTCTGCTTTTTGCAGATGATGTGGTCCTGATGGCTTCATCTGGCCGGGATCTTCAGCTCTCACTGGATCGGTTCGCAGCCGAGTGAGAAGCGACCGGAATGAGAATCAGCACCTCCAAGTCCGAGTCCATGGTTCTCGCCCGGAAAAGGGTGGAGTGCCATCTCCGGGTTGGGGAGGAGACCCTGCCCCAAGTGGAGGAGTTCAAGTACCTAGGAGTCTTGTTCATGAGTGGGGGAAGAGTGGATCGTGAGATCGACAGGCGGATCGGTGCGGCGTCTTCGGTAATGTGGACGTTGTATCGATCTGTTGTGGTGAAGAAGGAGCTGAGTCGGAAGGCAAAGCTCTCAATTTACCGGTCGGTCTACGTTCCCATCCTCACCTATGGTCATGAGCTTTGGGTCATGACCGAAAGGATAAGATCACGGGTACAAGCGGCCCAAATGAGTTTGGGTCTCTCCCTTAGAGATAGGGTGAGAAGCTCTGCCATCCGGGAGGAACTCAAAGTAAAGCCGCTGCTCCTCCACATCGAGAGGAGCCAGATGAGGTGGTTCGGGCATCTGGTCAGGATGCCACCCGAACGCCTCCCTAGGGAGGTGTTTAGGGCACGTCCAGCTGGTAGGAGGCCACGGGGAAGACCCAGGACACGTTGGGAAGACTATGTCTCCCGGCTGGCCTGGGAACGCCTCGGGATCCCCCGGGAAGAGCTAGACGAAGCGGCTGGAGATAGGGAAGTCTGGGCTTCCCTGCTTAGGCTGCTGCCCCCGCGACCCGACCTCGGATAAGCGGAAGATGATGGATGGATGGATGGATGTTTAGTTTTTGGACGTTCAGTCACGTTTTGCACTTCCTGGTTTTGTTTGTTTCCATGTCAACTCATGAGTTTTCACCTGTCACGTCCCTGTTCTCAGCCTCACACCTGTTTTCACTAATGATCATAGCTATTTAAGTCACTCTTTTTCTTGTCTTCGCCCTGGGATCTTTTCACACTCGCACGCACCCTACCCATGCTGTTCAAACCTTCACGTCCTCGTCCACAGTCCCATGCCGTGTAAGTTTTTTTTTTTTTGTATTTATGCCATTGTGCTAGTTTTGTTTTGTTTGTATACAGTCATGCCATTGTGCTGTTTTATTTTAAGTACAGTATAGATTGTTATCCGCCACAGAGCGCGTCCTCGGTTTTGCCTTTTTGTAGTTTGTTTGTTTATTGAATAAATCATGTACTTACATTCATGCCTGACTAGTCCCACATCATCCTTGCATCGAGGAAGCACAAACATCCACAGTCTAAGCCTGACACAGTGGAGTTTGCATCAGAGGAGATGAAAGAATGCAAAAGGCAAATGAAGAAAGTGGAAGAGCAAAATGAGTAATGTTGGGGAAGAAGAGATGTTGTGGAAGAGTAAGAGATGTGCAGTGTGTGAAGAGAAGACTGGACCACATGTCTACATCAACCTGCAGAGGACTGCAGCTCATAAACAACAAGAATCATTTGGAAGTTCTCCACAAATGTCACAGCTCATAAGTTGGCTTCTCGGCAAAATCTGTCCTACCCTTACCCTTTTTATAACGATATACCCGTGATAAAAAGCATTTAAGTCTCACCTTAAAACTCATCTGTATACTCTAGCCTTTAAATAGACCTCCTTTTTAGACCAGTTGATCTGCCGCTTCTTTTCTTTCTCCTATGTCCCCCCCTCCCTTGTGGAGGGGGTCCGGTCCGATGACCATGGATGAAGTACTGGCTGTCCAGAGTCGAGACCCAGGATGGACCGCTCGTCGGGACCCAGGATGGACCGCTCGCCTGTATCGGTTGGGGACATCTCTACGCTGCTGATCCGCTTGAGATGGTTTCCTGTGGACGGGACTCTCGCTGCTGTCTTGGAGCCACTATGGATTGAACTTTCACAGTATCATGTTAGACCCGCTCGACATCCATTGCTTTCGGTCCCCTAGAGGGGGGGGGTTGCCCACATCTGAGGTCCTCTCCAAGGTTTCTCATAGTCAGCATTGTCACTGGCGTCCCACTGGATGTGAATTCTCCCTGCCCACTGGGTGTGAGTTTTCCTTGCCCTTTTGTGGGTTCTTCCGAGGATGTTGTAGTCGTAATGATTTGTACAGTCCTTTGAGACATTTGTGATTTGGGGCTATATAAATAAACATTGATTGATTGATTGATAAATTATATTTTAGAACAGGGGTAGGGAACCTATGGCTCTCGAGCCAGATGTGGCTCTTTTGATGACTGCATCTGGCTCTCAGATAAATCTTAGCTGACGTTGCTTAACACGATAAGTAATTAATAATTCCGCTGGTAATCACGATGTTGAAAATAACGTTCAAAAAATATAAAACATTCTCATGCATTTTAATCCCTCCGTCCGTTTTCTACCGCACTGGTTCAAGCAATAACAATGTTATCAAAAAAAGAATTAGAGACTTATTATCCTCTAAAAATGTTGGTCTTACTTAAAAAATGCTCACATTTAGTTGTATTATTACTTCAGTACTCTTGTCTTGGTCTGTATATTGTACAGTATTTTGTATTTTATAGTGATTTTTATATTGTACAGGATTGCTTGTTATGGGCGGTATGGCTCGGTTGGTAGAGTGGCCGTGCCAGCAACTTGAGGGTTGCAGGTTCGATTCCCGCTACCGCCATCCTAGTCGCTGCCGTTGTGTCCTTGGGCAAGACACTTTACCCACCTGCTCCCAGTGTCACCCACACTGGTTTAAATGTAACTTAGATATTGGGTTTCACTATGTAAAGCGCTTTGAGTCACTAGAGAAAAGCGCTATATAAATATAATTCACTTCACTTTGTAATAGATAGTAGTCTGTTTATTTCAATTGTTAGTTTTTCCTTTATTACCTTGTGTTATTTATTCTACCCCATATTTGTTCCCACAACCGCACCTAAAGTTGGAGTCTTTAATCTTGTCATATGCAAATATAATGACAATAAAGTCTATTCTATTCTCTTGTATTGTATTCTATTCTATTCTATTCAGTGTTAAAAAAATATGATATGGCTCTCACGGAATATGCATTTTTAAATATTTGGCTTTCAGGGCTCTCTCAGCCAAAAAGGTTCCTGACCCCTGTTTTAGAATGATAGTTTGTGGAATTGATTGATTGATTGATTGAGACTTTTATTAGTAGATTGCACAGTACAGTACATATTCCGTACAATTGACCACTAAATGGTAACACCCCAATAAGTTTTTCAACTTGTTTAAGTCGGGGTCCACGTTAATCAATCCAGCATAATGCAGTCATCAGACAAGTTCATCATCAGAGTATATTATTTTCATCCTCGCCTCTGGTGAGGGTGGTCGCATTCTCCGTTCCCTCCTTCCCTGCTTGCTCTCTTTGTCTTTGTCCTTGTCTGAACTTTTTAAAAGCCTCTTTCTTTGCGCTGTCCTCTAATCCAAATTTCAATATGAATATCATCAGCTGGACTCTTGACGCTATTCACACAGTCTTTTCGACAAGAAAAAGAGGTTGGGGGGAGCCAGGCTGCCCTGATGGAACCATCGCTGCGGGTTACGTGAGGGACTCCTGGAACTCATGGAGGATCATGTGCCTCTCAGCTCTTTCCATCGAGGACGTCGTAGACATCGACCTATTTGGAGCTGTGATCACGGGGCACTTGCTGGTCGGGCTGGGCATTGCTCTGGTCTATCGACAAATTCGGAAGACGATGGCAGCCACTCAAGGGGCCCAACGGCTGTTCAACGCAATGGAAGGATTGTGTCGGGCTGTGGGAACACAGACTTGTGCGAATTCTGAGTTGAATCGCAAAATGGATCTCATCTTGGAAAAGTTTGCAGAGAAGGAATAATTAATTGGGACTAAAAGAGGTCCAGCATGGAAAAGCAGAGAAGACAAGTCAATATTTTGTCTTCAACTTTTTATCTACGATTTGGACTCCCTGAATGGCCTTGGCAGGGAGCAGGCTGTTCTGAAGAAAATCTCCCGAAGACTCCTCAAAGATAGACGCTTTTGACCTTCCTTTTTGTCAACAACATCTGTAGCCGAACTTTATCAGCCTCAGCCATACAAAAACACTTCACCTCTCCCGAGTTAATCGGGCATATACGCACACACACATGACCCCGACCCTTAAATCAACACCCTCACCAACGCTTATCTCCTCTGGGGTTGTGGAATGGCTGAGCGGCGCTACAGAGCGAACAGCGGGCCTGCGCAAACCCACCCCTCCCTCCGTTGCAAGTTGGTGTGATATATGTATGTTTAATGTGTGCCATGCTATGTGAGGTTTTTTCCTTGGACTCAGACTAGACCTCTGCTGAGGGTCTAGCCTTGGACTGATATTTTTTTACTCCCCCCCTTTCCTAATGTCACCCTTTTCTTATCTTTGTAAGGAGCGCTGTAACCGGCTGATCCGTCGGCGGTCTCGTCTTGTCCCCCCCCCCCCCTGTGATGTATGTTTGCTCTTAGCGGGACTGTGCCAAAAATGTAATTTCAGTTCTGATGTGTCTTGTACATGTTGGAACGGACAAATAAAAAATGATTCTGATTCTGATTATGGCTGGGTGATATATTGATATACTGGATATATCGCAGGTTTGTCTCTGCGATACAGAAAATGACTATATGGTGATATTGGAGTATACGTTCTCACGCAGTTGCTTTTAGCTGCGGGCATTACATTGCAGGCTCTTCTCACTCTTTTCAGTCTCTCCTTCTCACAGACAGCAAGCGCACCTTCTTACATACGTCACACACGTATTCGCCCTCGCGGAGCAGAGAGGTAGCGACATGGGTAGCGGTAGCTGTGGTGCGATTGGTAACACAAGAGAAAGAAGGTGCGAATCTCGTAACAAACGAAGGGATAATTAATTCCCATGGAAAACAGCAGGAGGTGGGAATATGTCCAACGGACAACCGTAATTTGTCAAGTGTGGGGCAAAGGCGTCGTTACAAAAAGTAGCATTACTGCTAATTTGTAGCATCATTTGAAAAGTCACCTGCTAGAGAACGAAGAGTGCTTACTCTGCATGTCAACATTTCCATTCCATGCCACACACAAAATGCCGAGGCAACTGTTTCCACATCAACACCTCTCCAGGAGCCCAGGCTTAGATCGATTTTTATTTTATTTAATTTTATTTTAATCTTCTATTTTTTTCTCCTATTCCCCCCCCCCCCCCCCCCACTTGTTTACCTGTATCTTACCTTTTTTGTAAGGAGCGCTAGAGGCCGGCAGACCCGTCAGCGATCCTGTTCTGTCTCCCTGTAATGTTTGTCTGATCTTGAATGGGATTGTGCTGAAAATTTTAATTTTCCTGAAGGAATAAATAAAGTACTATCTAATCTAATCTATATGAAAAAAATAGTGAAGAACATAAGTAGATAACGTCCGCCGTAACCAACCACATAGCGATTTGATTTCCTATTATGCAGCTCATTTTTATTTGACAGTTATTGAAAAATCTTGTGTGACATCATGCACAAAAGTGCACTTTATTTGTTTTTAACTATTGTAGTGGCGTTCTGTACAAAAAGTGCACTTTAATGTTGTTTGGATATGTCATCCTAGTGACATCATGCACTCATAGCTTGTTTTAAAATGTCTCGGACAATCTTGCACTTTCTGGTTTGGAAATGACATGAATTTTTGTGCCACTGCTTAATAATTGTTTAATAAATACACTTTTAGTTGTGGTTTCCCTCTCTGCATGAAAGTATAAAAGTAGCATATATGAAAGCAGTATGAAGAAGAATGTTTTAATGTAGACACAGAATCATCATACTGCTGTGATTATATGCATCAAGTGTTCATTCAAGTCTAAGGCAAAATATTCAGATATATATGGTGTATCGTGATATGGCCTAAAAATATCGAGATGCTAAAAAAAGGCCGTATCGCCCAGCCCTAGGCACCCCTGGCGTAGCTTAACTTTTTTTCCACGCTTGTTAGAGCAAATCCTAACCACACTTTTCTTTTCTTTGGACCAAAGCCCGGGCCGAGTGACAGATCCCAAATTTCTGGTCGACATGGTCCTTTTTTTTTTTTCCACTCATACCCTCGCTCATCCCTTTCACTGTTACAAGCTCGGGAATTTGCATGGGCGTTGCTTTTTACTTATTTAAACTGTTTTTATGATCGTAAGAAGCCACAATAGAAATCAAAATTCAATTAAAGGCCTACTGAAAGCCACTACTAGCGACCACACAGTCTGATAGTTTATATATCAATGATGAAATATTAACATTGCAACACATGCCAATACGGCCGCTTTAGTTTACTGAATTGCAATTTTAAATTTCCCGCAAAGTTTCCTGTTGAAAACGTCGCGGAATGATGATGCGTATGATGACGCGTGTTTGTGACGTCACGGATAGTAGCGGACATTTTCTTCCAGCACTGAGCACAGTTAAAAGTCGTCTGCTTTAATCGCATAATTCCACAGTATTCTGGACATCTGTGTTGCTGAATCTTTTGCAATTTGCTCAATTAATAATGGAGACGTCAAAGAAGAAAGCTGTAGATGGGAAGCGGTGTATTGCAGCAGCCTTTAGCAACACAAACACAGCCGGTGTTTCTTTGTTTACATTCCCTAAAGATGACGGTGAAGCTTTAATATGAAACAGAGCGGTCAAGCAAACATGGTTCCCGACCACATGTCAAACGGCAGGTTTTCGGTGAGAAAATTGTGGTAATAAGTCGGCTCTTACCGTAGACATGAGCGGATAGCTTGCGTCGTTCCTGGTGCAGCTGTCAAAGAGGCAGCTGTGGACTCTCTTGCCTCCTTCGACCGGCCTCCTTCAAACGTGGGATGCTTCCACCGCGGAGGAGGGGGGTAAAAAAGCTCAGTCTGGCCCCGGCGGCTGCCTTAGTTTCGCCTCGTCGAGAAACGTGGCTTCCCTCAGAGACACTGGCGGTCACCACACCCGTGGCCACACCCCTCCGACTTTCAGATACCATATAATCCCACTAAAACACTAGTAACACAATAAGCAGATAAGGGATTTTCCAGAATTATCCAAGTAAATGTGTCTAATAACATATGTTAGAGCCATATACACTTTCTGTCTGTCAAATTCATGACGTCACTAAAAGGGTTGGCTCCAAGGCCAAGTGCCTGACTCCTCCCTAAATAGACAGGCACTTGGCAACCAGTAGCATTAATAGTATAGGACTTTACCGCTACACTTAAGTCAAAAACTGTTGTGCCTCTACTCAGCAACACCTGAGCAAGATCCTGACTCCTCCCTAAATAGACAGGCACTTGGCCTTGGAGCCAACCCTTTTAGTGACGTCATGAATTTGACAGACAGAAAGTGCATATGGCTCTAACAACCTCTGAATCACTCCCATTGCCCTCGCCTTTTTTTTTTCTAGTCCTTCACTCTAACTTTCCTCATCCACAAATATTTCATCCTCGCTCAAATTAATGGGGAAATCGTCACTTTCTCGGTCTGAATTGCTCTCGCTGTTGGTGGCCATGATTAAAAACAATGTGAGGATGTGAGGAGCTCCACAACCCGTGACATCACGCCCACATCGTCTGCTACTTCCGGTACAGGCAAGGCTTTTTTATTAGCGACCAAAAGTTGCAAAAATTATTGTGGATGTTCTCTACTAAATCATTTCAGCAAAAATATGGCAATATCGCAAAATGATCAGGTATGACACATAGAATGGACCTGCTATCCCCCTTTAAATAAAAATATCTCATTTCAGTAGGAATTTAATTGTTCATCCCCAAGCTTCACTTGTAAGACAAGTCACGTAAACATCAATCCATGTCCATGAAACACTACACACACACACATGCAGTACATAGAAGAAAGTGTGTAGCGAGTTTAAAGAGAAACATTTCATGGATCAAGCCTGAACTAAAGTGTGTTTGTGTTGTTGGTGTCCTGCAGACGTCCAGCAGATGATTGGCCATTCAGATAAACACGGGGGCTCCACTCTGAAGCAAAAACCTCTGTGTGCCCCCCACATTAAAAAGGAGGAGGAGGAATTATGGATAACGGAGGACGCTGATCTCACCAAGTTGCCACTGACTGTTGTCTCTGTGAAGACTGAAGATGATGAAGAGAAACCACAACCAGACAACCTCTTAGCTCCACTGTCAGATAGTGAGGCTGAAGACGAACATTTGAGCAGCGACACAGACTGTGAAGGTGATATGAGGACTAACAAAAACTCAGGGTGCTCGAAAAAGAAGTGTGGTACAAAATGTTTCAGCTGCTCAGTTTGTGGTAAAAGCTTTACTCAAAAGAACAGTTTGACTGTACACATGAGAAGCCACACGGGAGAATACCCATTTGGTTGTTCAGTTTGTGGTAAAGGATTAAGTCGTAAAATTGATTTGACTCGACACATGAGAACGCACACAGGCGAGAAACCATTTACATGTTCAGTTTGTGGTAAGAATATTTCTCAAAAAGCCGATTTGACAGTGCACATGAGAACGCACACGGGGGAGAAACCATTTAAATGTTCAATTTGTGGTCAAATGTTTTCCCAAAGTGCCCATTTAACTGTGCACATGAGAACGCACACAGGGGAAAAACCGTTTATGTGTTCAGTTTGCGGTGAAAGATGTTCTCTTAGGAGCAGTTTGACAGCACACATGAGAACACACACAGGAGAAAAACCGTTTGATTGTTATGTTTGTGGTAAAAACTTTGCCCGTAAACAACATTTGACTGCACACATGAGTACACACACGGGGGAAAAAACATGTAATTGCTCCGTTTGTGGGAAAAGTTTTTCTCGCAAGGAAAATTTGACCGGACACATGAGAACGCACACTGGAGAAAAACCATTCAAATGTTTAATTTGTGGGAAAAACTTTTCTCTCAAGACTCATCTCACAGGGCACCTGAGAAGACACACCGGAGAAAAACCCTTTACTTGTTCAGTTTGTGGCAAAAGCTTTTTTTCCAGGCGGGGTATGAGCCAACACACATTGAAACACACACCTTGACAAAAACATGTAAGTGTTTCGCACATTGTTTAAGAAAGATGCAAGACAATAACAAATATGTCCAGTTTGTGTTGTAGTGAATTACTTGTCTCATATTATGTTCAAGATATGGTGAATGTTTATATTCAACTTGGATAAAGTAAACCCCCAGGTTCAAGTAAATAATGGTTGAGTCCATAATAATTTAAGTAGCCTTAGTTGGAAATTCGCACATAGACTGGGGTAAGTCTCTCACGAAAAGAGGAAATAAATTCAGACTTCGTAATGTAAAAGTGATAGCTCCATCCTGGAGGAGAGACTCTGTCAAGCCAAATTTCTTCCCCCATACAACCCCCCCACCCCCTTTCGGGGTCATGATTAATACAGACGTTTTGTTAACGCTATATTATAAAAAAAATTTAAAAAATCAATTTACAAACACATGCTATGGGATGACACATTTACTTCCGGGGTCACGTTTCCTCTTATGTCATCCCATAGCTTGTGTTTGTAAATTGTTTTTTAATTTTTTTTTATAATATAGCGTTAACAAAATGTCTGTAGTAAATGGGGGGGGGGGGGGGGGGGGGGGTTTGTAGGGAGAAGAAATTTGCGTGACAACTCTGTCTATCTTCTAAGTTACAACATATAGAGGTTGTTTTCCGGTCACTTACATATGAACATATCCTCACATGGTCTGGTTGAACTCTTACTGAATCAACACACACCCAGACAGAGAAAGGAGGAATATAAGTAGGTGGTTCCGGCTCCTCCAAGTTAGGAGTCCTTCATTTTTGACTCAGCTCCTCCAGGTACTGCAGACCTGTATAATGATGCTCGCTTGTAATAAAACAACTTTTTGCTCGGCAAAGCATGTCCGGCGTCTCTTTTGATCCCGTTGCACTGTTGTGTTGCCCTTCTGCCCGGGGAAGAGGGGGGGGGGTGACAAAACCAGAAATACACTTCAATGTTAAAAGCTATGCTAAAAGGGAAAAATAGTTTTACCCTCTGAGAACGCACAGGAGGTAAACCCTTTATTTTCAGAGTTTGTAGCAAAAGCTATCTCTGTAAACCAGGGGCGTCATACGTACGAACACGGACATTATTCATTGACACACAGTGAACATAGACATGTTCTAAGGGTACGCAGCATGGAGCGCTACTGCCCACTGGCGCTGACGAGACGCGCGGCCGCCATCTTGGAGTGGTGATCCCCTCCACTCAGTGCAATTCATTTGTCAGGAGCAATGAACTGTCAGCGCATTTCATTCATCTTACCTCACTCAATACCACTCATTTTTATCCCCTTTTTTTCTCATACGTGCAGCTATGACAAAGGACACATGTTTTATTATTCATACTTTGCTTAACAGTAATAGAATATACTTATATGCTATAAGTGACCAGACGTCCCAGATCAAAACTGGGAATATAATCCCAGAGAAGGGGGAAAAACGGTCAGCTATTTTTAAGTTGGAGAAACAATATGATGAGGTTTTATATACATGCTTATATCCTACATAAACAATGTATGAATACATTAGATATCTAGTTATCTTACAGACTGTATCTCTGTTGAGAGTTTATTCTGTCTTGACACTTTGTATTGATATTTTCTATTACATTCTTCCCTTAAATGAGCTTGTTTACAGTGATTGTTTTATACATATATATATTTTTTATGTATGTCATTTTGGATAAAAGCGTCTTTATATTAGCTAAAACCACCAATCTGTTTCACTGGACTCAGAATAAAACCAAATTCTGTCTTACCCAACAATGTTAGTATTTGAAGGATTCAATCAATCAATCAATCAATCAATGTTTATATAGCTCCAAATCACAAATGTCTCAAAGGACTGCACAAATCATTACGACTACAACATCCTCGGAAGAACCCACAAAAGGGCAAGGAAAACTCACACCCAGTGGGCAGGGAGAATTCACATCCAGTGGGACGCCAGTGACAATGCTGACTATGAGAAACCTTGGAGAGGACTTCAGATGTGGGCAACCCCCCCTCTAGGGGACCGAAAGCAATGGATGTCGAGCGGGTCTAACATGATGCTGTGAAAGTTCAATCCATAGTGGCTCCAAGACAGCAGTGAGAGTCCCGTCCACAGGAAACCATCTCAAGCGGATCAGCAGCGTAGAGATGTCCCCAACCGATACACAGACGAGCGGTCCATCCTGGGTCCCGACGAGCGGTCCATCCTGGGTCTCGACTCTGGATTGGCAACACTAGATGGGTTCTTGAGGGTGCATGGGAGTTTGCCCAACCAGTCTACATGTGCTTTGTGGACTTAGAGAAGGCATTAGACCGTGTCCCTCGGGAAGTCCTGTGGGGAAGTGCTCAGAGAGTATGGGGTATCGGACTGTCTTATTGTGGCGGTCCGCTCCCTGTATGATCAGTGTCAGAACTTGGTCCGCATTGCTGGCAGTAAGTCGGACACATTTCCAGTGAGGGTTGGACTCCGCCAAGGCTGTCCTTTATCACCGATTCTGTTCAGAACTTTTATGGACAGAATTTCTAGGCGCAGTCAAGGCGTTGAGGGGTTCCGGTTTGGTGGCTGCAGGATTAGGTCTCTGCTTTTTGCAGATGATGTGGTCCTGATGGCTTCATCTGACCGGGATCTTCAGCTCTTCACTGGATTGGTTGGATGTGAAGCGACCGGGATGAGAATCAGCACCTCCAAGTCCGAGTCCATGGTTCTCGCCCGGAAAAGGGTGGAGTGCCATCTCCGGGTTGGGGAGGAGACCCTGCCCCAAGTGGAGGAGTTCAAGTACCTAGGAGTCTTGTTCACGAGTGAGGGAAGAGTGGATCGTGAGATCGACAGGCGGATCGGTGCGGCGTCTTCAGAAATGCGGACGTTGTACCGATCCGTTGTGGTGAAGAAGGAGCTGAGCCGGAAGGCAAAGCTCTCAATTTACCGGTCGATCTACGTTCCCATCCTCACCCATGGTCATGAGCTTTGAGTCATGACCGAAAGGATAAGATCCCGGGTACAAGCGGCCCAAATGAGTTTCCAGGTCTCTCCCTTAGAGATAGGGTGAGAAGCTCTGCCATCCGGGAGGAACTCAAAGTAAAGCCGCTGCTCCTCCACATGGAGAGGAGCCAGATGAGGTGGTTCGGGCATCTGGTCAGGATGCCACCCGAACGCCTCCCTAGGGAGGTGTTTAGGGCACGTCCAACCGGTAGGAGGCCACGGGGAAGACCCAGGACGCGTTGGGAAGACTATGTCTCCCGGCTGGCCTGGGAACGCCTCGGGATCCCCCGGGAAGAGCTCGTTGAAGTGGCTGGGGAGAGGGAAGTCTGGGCATCTCTGTTTAGGCTGCTGCCCCCGCGACCCGACCTCGGATAAACGGAAGATGATGGATGGATGGATGGATGGACAACACTAAATGGTCCCTGGTGTGTGAATGTTAAAGTTAAAGTACCAATGATTGTCACACACACACTAGGTGTGGTAAAAATGTGTACTCTGCATTCGACCCATCCCCTTGATCACCCCCTGGGAAGTGAGGGGAGCAGTGGGCAGCAGCGGTGCCACGCCCGGGAATCATTTATGGTGATTTGTGAGTGAATGTGAGTGTGAATGTTGTCTGTCTATCTGTGTTGGCCCTGTGATGAGGTGGCGACTTGTCCAGGGTGTACGTCGCCTTCCGCCCAAATGCAGCTGAGATAGGCTCTGCCTTTAACGTCCTCTACAATCTGTCCTCACGTCAGCTTTTCCTCCATACAAACAGCGTACCCGAGCCAGCCATATAATATATGCAATGTCTACACACACATAGGTGAATGCAAAGCATACTTGGTCAACAGCCATACAGGTCACATCGAGTGTGGCCATATAAACAACCTATAATACTGTCACAAATACGCGCCACACTGTGAACCCACACCAAACAAGAATGACAAACACATTTTGGGAGAACATCCGCACCGTAACACAACATCAACACAACAGAACATATACTCAGAATCCCTTGCAGCACTAACTCTTTTGGGACGCTACAATATACACCCCGGTTACCACCAAACCCCGCCCCCCTCAGTTCAATCTCCCTAATTTGGAGGTCTCAAGCTTGGCAAGTTGGCTTTTACAATCTTTATCTTCATCTTTTATTTCATTTTATGTTATTCAAGTATGACAATTTTAAATGTAATTAATTTCATTGACAAGCAATTCTATTATGGTCATACTCTTGCTTGCTGGCGGCTAAGATTTCAGTACTATTGAAGATCTTTGCTCCTTCTCAACTCTGTGGTGATATTATTTTCACAAAATACAACCAGTAGTACGTTAATGTTAAATATTACTTTTGAAAAGTAATCCCTCGATTCCTATTTTCAACAGTCAGCTCATTTGAGCAGGAAAACGCTGAACACCATCTTTGTTTTCTACCTGTCAACTGTCAGTTTAGCATCTTTGTTTTCTACCTGTCAACTGTCAGTTTAGCATCTTTGTTTTCTACCTGTCAACTGTCAGTTTAGCATCTTTGTTTTCTACCTGTCAACCGTCAGTTTAGCATCTTTGTTTTCTACCTGTCAACTGTCAGTTTAGCATCTTTGTTTTCTACCTGTCAACTGTCAGTTTAGCATCTTTGTTTTCTACCTGTCAACTGTCAGTTTAGCATCTTTGTTTTCAACCTGTCAACTGTCAGTTTAGCATCTTTGTTTTTTACCTGTCAACTGTCAGTTTAGCATCTTTGTTTTCTACCTGTCAACTGTCAGTTTAGCATCTTTGTTTTCTACTTGTCAACTGTCAGTTTAGCATCTTTGTTTTCTACTTGTCAACAGTCAGTTTAGCATCTTTGTTTTCTACCTGTCAACTGTCAGTTTAGCATCTTTGTTTTCAACCTGTCAACTGTCAGTTTAGCATCTTTGTTTTCTACCTGTCAACTGTCAGTTTAGCATCTTTGTTACTACCTGTCAACTGTCAGTTTAGCATATTTGTTTTCTACCTGTCAACTGTCAGTTTAGCATCTTTGTTTTCAACCTGTCAACTGTCAGTTTAGCATCTTTGTTTTCTACCTGTCAACTGTCAGTTTAGCATCTTTGTTACTACCTGTCAACTGTCAGTTTAGCATCTTTGTTTTCTACCTGTCAACTGTCAGTTTAGCATCTTTGTTTTCTACCTGTCAACTGTCAGTTTAGCATCTTTGTTTTCTACCTGTCAACTGTCAGTTTAGCATCTTTGTTTTCTACCTGTCAACTGTCAGTTTAGCATCTTTGTTTTTTACCTGTCAACTGTCAGTTTAGCATCTTTGTTTTCTACCTGTCAACTGTCAGTTTAGCATCTTTGTTTTCTACTTGTCAACTGTCAGTTTAGCATCTTTGTTTTCTACTTGTCAACTGTCAGTTTAGCATCTTTGTTTTCTACCTGTCAACTGTCAGTTTAGCATCTTTGTTTTCAACCTGTCAACTGTCAGTTTAGCATCTTTGTTTTCTACCTGTCAACTGTCAGTTTAGCATCTTTGTTACTACCTGTCAACTGTCAGTTTAGCATATTTGTTTTCTACCTGTCAACTGTCAGTTTAGCATCTTTGTTTTCAACCTGTCAACTGTCAGTTTAGCATCTTTGTTTTCTACCTGTCAACTGTCAGTTTAGCATCTTTGTTACTACCTGTCAACTGTCAGTTTAGCATCTGTGTTTTCTACCTGTCAACTGTCAGTTTAGCATCTTTGTTTTCTTCCTGGCAACTGTCAGTTTAGCATCTTTGTTACTACCTGTCAACTGTCAGTTTAGCATCTTTGTTTTCTAGCTGTCAACTGTCAGTTTAGCATCTTTGTTTTCTACCTGTCAACTGTCAGTTTAGCATCTTTGTTTTCTACCTGTCAACTGTCAGTTTAGCATCTTTGTTTTTACCTGTCAACTGTCAGTTTAGCATCTTTGTTTTCTACCTGTCAACTGTCAGTTTAGCATCTTTGTTTTCTACTTGTCAACTGTCAGTTTAGCATCTTTGTTTTCTACTTGTCAACTGTCAGTTTAGCATCTTTGTTTTCTACCTGTCAACTGTCAGTTTAGCATCTTTGTTTTCAACCTGTCAACTGTCAGTTTAGCATCTTTGTTTTCTACCTGTCAACTGTCAGTTTAGCATCTTTGTTATTACCTGTCAACTGTCAGTTTAGCATATTTGTTTTCTACCTGTCAACTGTCAGTTTAGCATCTTTGTTTTCAACCTGTCAACTGTCAGTTTAGCATCTTTGTTTTCTACCTGTCAACTGTCAGTTTAGCATCTTTGTTACTACCTGTCAACTGTCAGTTTAGCATCTTTGTTTTCTACCTGTCAACTGTCAGTTTAGCATCTTTGTTTTCTACCTGTCAACTGTCAGTTTAGCATCTTTGTTTTCTACCTGTCAACTGTCAGTTTAGCATCTTTGTTTTCTACCTGTCAACTGTCAGTTTAGCATCTTTGTTTTTTACCTGTCAACTGTCAGTTTAGCATCTTTGTTTTCTACCTGTCAACTGTCAGTTTAGCATCTTTGTTTTCTACTTGTCAACTGTCAGTTTAGCATCTTTGTTTTCTACTTGTCAACTGTCAGTTTAGCATCTTTGTTTTCTACCTGTCAACTGTCAGTTTAGCATCTTTGTTTTCAACCTGTCAACTGTCAGTTTAGCATCTTTGTTTTCTACCTGTCAACTGTCAGTTTAGCATCTTTGTTACTACCTGTCAACTGTCAGTTTAGCATCTTTGTTACTACCTGTCAACTGTCAGTTTAGCATATTTGTTTTCTACCTGTCAACTGTCAGTTTAGCATCTTTGTTTTCAACCTGTCAACTGTCAGTTTAGCATCTTTGTTTTCTACCTGTCAACTGTCAGTTTAGCATCTTTGTTACTACCTGTCAACTGTCAGTTTAGCATCTTTGTTTTCTACCTGTCAACTGTCAGTTTAGCATATTTGTTTTCTACCTGTCAACTGTCAGTTTAGCATCTTTGTTTTCTACCTGTCAACTGTCAGTTTAGCATCTTTGTTTTTACCTGTCAACTGTCAGTTTAGCATCTTTGTTTTCTACCTGTCAACTGTCAGTTTAGCATCTTTGTTTTCTACTTGTCAACTGTCAGTTTAGCATCTTTGTTTTCTACTTGTCAACTGTCAGTTTAGCATCTTTGTTTTCTACCTGTCAACTGTCAGTTTAGCATCTTTGTTTTCAACCTGTCAACTGTCAGTTTAGCATCTTTGTTTTCTACCTGTCAACTGTCAGTTTAGCATCTTTGTTACTACCTGTCAACTGTCAGTTTAGCATATTTGTTTTCTACCTGTCAACTGTCAGTTTAGCATCTTTGTTTTCAACCTGTCAACTGTCAGTTTAGCATCTTTGTTTTCTACCTGTCAACTGTCAGTTTAGCATCTTTGTTACTACCTGTCAACTGTCAGTTTAGCATCTTTGTTTTCTACCTGTCAACTGTCAGTTTAGCATCTTTGTTTTCTACCTGTCAACTGTCAGTTTAGCATCTTTGTTTTCTACCTGTCAACTGTCAGTTTAGCATCTTTGTTTTCTACCTGTCAACTGTCAGTTTAGCATCTTTGTTTTTTACCTGTCAACTGTCAGTTTAGCATCTTTGTTTTCTACCTGTCAACTGTCAGTTTAGCATCTTTGTTTTCTACTTGTCAACTGTCAGTTTAGCATCTTTGTTTTCTACTTGTCAACTGTCAGTTTAGCATCTTTGTTTTCTACCTGTCAACTGTCAGTTTAGCATCTTTGTTTTCAACCTGTCAACTGTCAGTTTAGCATCTTTGTTACTACCTGTCAACTGTCGGTTTAGCATCTTTGTTACTACTTGTCAACTGTCAGTTTAGCATCTTTGTTACAACCTGTCAACTGTCAGTTTAGCATCCTTGTTTTCTTCCTGGCAACTGTCAGTTTAGCATCTTTGTTTTGTACCTGTCAACTGTCAGTTTAGCATCTTTGTTACTACCTGTCAACTGTCAGTTTAGCATCTTTGTTACTACCTGTCAACTGTCAGTTTAGCATCTTTGTTTTCTACCTGTCAACTGTCAGTTTAGGCCACTCGTCGGCTGCTCATCACCACTTCAAGATGGCGGCCCAATTTCTCGCGTCACAGCAGCTAATGCTGCGTCTACTTCTAACATGTCTATGGTTGAGAACGTGTCCGCCGAAGTTAAACAATAAAATTACTGCCCAGTTTGGTATAAATGATACAATCTGTGTGTGATAGAGAACATAATTTAACCGTGGGATTCCTTTATTAAAAAAAAAAAAAAAAAAAAAGAAACATGTGCAGTACAAAACGGAAGTGGTTGACTTTTGGCGCATGCGCAAACCGTTTGAGCAGCTCCGAAGACTTTGGCAGACCGAGTGTGAATTTACGGTCCAAACGTTTTACAGACTCATAAAATATTCGCATTTTATAAAGACCACAAAACGGAAATTGAGTTTGGAGCCATGGAGTGATCTGAAGTGAAGATTGAAGACGTGATAGAAGATGGACGACTACTGCTATGCTAAGATGGCGACGTCACGTCAAAGAGAAAGTGAAAGAGAATCAGCGCCACCAACTTCCAGCAAATCACCAACAGAGATAAAGACGGAAGATGAAGGTGAGTGAGTTGAAGTTTTGTCTTTTAAAAAGCTATCTCAAGCCCCAAAAAGAGCGTTGATGAGAAATGAGTGACCTTTTGTTGAAGAATGTAAAGAAGGAGCCGCCATGATTGTTAGCTTGAAGAAGGCAGTGGAGTTCACATCAGAGGAGATGAAAGAATGCAAAAGTCAAATGAAAACTCCTTTGGGACAAACTACGATCCAGAACCTTGTTTTTTTAGCCTGAATCTTGGGAAGTTTTAGAAGCAGGGTGATAAGCAGATCCAGCAAGTAGCAGTATTGCTAAGTGCTGAACAAGGAACACAAACCATGGACATTTTCCAAAAAAACACTCACTGCACAATGTCTGCTGTCACTGGGATGTTCATATCCTCCAGTTTAGTTGAAGAATTAATCATAACCCTCATGCAGGTTTATAAAAAAATAAAAATTTAAAAAAGGTGCGTGGAAATGTACGTCCACAAAGGCAAGACCAAGATCCTCAAGACCAGGAGTCACCAAAATCGGGCCCGCGGGAAGTCCCAAGTTAATAAAATAAACAATTTTTTTAAATCTTGCCCCAAGTGGAGGAGTTCAAGTACCTAGGAGTCTTGTTCACGAGTGAGAGAAGAGTGGATCGTGAGATCAACAGGCGGATCGGTGCGGCGTCTTCAGTAATGCGGACGTTGTATCGATCCGTTGTGGTGAAGAAGGAGCTGAGCCGGAAGGCAAAGCTCTCAATTTACCGGTCGATCTACGTTCCCATCCTCACCTATGGTCATGAGCTTTGGGTCATGACCGAAAGGATAAGATCACGGGTACAAGCGGCCCAAATGAGTTTCCTCCACCTGGGGGCGGGTCTCTCCCTTAGAGATAGGGTGAGAAGCTCTGCCATCCGGGAGGAACTCAAAGTAAAGCCGCTGCTCCTCCACATGGAGAGGAGCCAGATGAGGTGGTTCGGGCATCTGGTCAGGATGCCACCCGAACTTCTCCCTAGGGAGGTGTTTAGGGCACGTCCAACCTCCTAGACACAGGACACGTTGGGAAGACCATCTCTCCCGCCTGGCCTGGGAACGCCTCGGGATCCCCTGGGAAGAGCTGGACAAAGTGGCTGGGGAGAGGGAAGTCTCAGCTTCCCTGCTTAGGCTGCTGCCCCCACGACACCACCTCGGGTGAGCGGAAGAAGATGGATGGATGGATGGATGGATACTTGATCATTTCGCGATATTGCCATATTTTTGCTGAAAGGATTTAGTAGAGAACATCCACGATAAAGGTCGCAACTTTTGGTCACTGATAAAAAAGCCTTGCCTGTACCGGAAGTAGCAGACGATGTGCGCGTGATGTCACGGGTTGTAGGGCTCCTCACCTCCTCACATTGTTTATATTCATAGCCAGCAGTAGCTTGAGCTATTCGGACCTAGAAAGCGACAATTCCCCCATTAATTTGAGCGAGGATGAAAAATTCATGGATGAGGATATTTAGAGTGAAGTACTACGAAAAAAAAAAAAAAGGCGACGGCTCCAGGTGGCGTTTCAGATGTAATTAGACAACATTTTTTAAGATAATTCTGGAAGATCCCTTATCTGCTTATTGTTTTAATACCTGGGCCATCTACGAACCTGTCGCTGTCTTCGAGGCCGGTCCTGATACACCCCGTGCCGCAGCAGGCCCGCAGTTCACACCCCCCTCCACAGAAATGTATTTCAGAAGGTGGGGCCTTGTAAAAAGAAATGTTGTACTTCATTGGATAAACCACTTGTCCGTTATCTTGAATGACGTGGTCCTTTCACTCACATCGAGAACAACCCGTGACGCTAGGAAATCCAAAACAAAACAGCGATCCTGATTGGTTCATTATTTTTTGCTATCTGGAAGGAGTTTGCATTGCCTTTGAGCCCAGATCCTTGTGTGGATCTCAGCAAACTACAAGGATCTGGCGAGAGTCATTGCTAAAATACTGAAGTTAATTAAAGACTCGAGTTAACTTGTCAACTGAAATGTATCACTATCATTGATCACTATCATACAATCGACCGGACCTATGGACAACACAAAGATTGTGCTTCGTAACGTAACACATTCAACTTGTTTGTGTTCCTCAGACGTCAAGCAGCTGATTGGTCATCCTGAAGAACTTCCGCCTCAGCAGCAGGGGGTCAGGCCCACTTTGAAGCAGGAGACTCCACAACCACCTCACATTAAAAAGGAAGAGGAGGAACTCTGCATCACTCAGGAGGAAGAGTGTCTTCTAGGACGAGAGGAAGCTGATTACACCAAGCTGCCACTGACTGTTGTCTCTGTGAAGACTGAAGATGATGAAGAGAAACCACACGTCGACAACCTCTTAGCTCCACTATCAGACAGTGAGGCTGAAGACGAGGTTGAAGTAACTTTGAGCAGCGATACAGACTGTGAAGGTGATATGAGGACTCACACTGACAACAAACACGCCGACAGCTCAAAAAAGAAGACATGTAAAAAAGCTTTGAGCTGCAAGGTTTGTGGTACAAGATGTACAAAAAAGAGCCGTTTGGTAATACACATGAGAACACACACAGGAGAAAAACCGTTTAATTGTTCAGTTTGCAGGAAAAGCTTTTCTCAAAATAGCGGTTTGACTCTACACATGAGAACGCACACAGGAGAAAAACCATGTAATTGCACAGTTTGCGGTAAAAGCTTTTCTCAAAGCAGCAGCTTGACGCTACACATGAATACGCACACAGGAGGAAAACCATTCAGTTGTTCAGTTTGCGGTAAAAGCTTCTCTTTAAAGAATCCTTTGATTGTACACATGAGAACGCATACAGGAGAAAGACCATTCAATTGCTCTGTTTGTGGTAAAAACTTTTCGCACAACAGCAGTTTGACGCAACACTTGAGAACACACACAGGAGAGAAAACGTTTCTTTGTTCAGTTTGTGGCAAAAGCTTTTCTCGAAGAAGACAACTGATTCTACACATGAGAACACACACAGGAGAGAGGCCATTTAATTGTTCAGCTTGCTGTAAAAGCTTTTCTCATAGGTGCAATTTGACCAAACACATGAGAACACACACAGTTGAAAAAATATTCAATTGCTTAGTTTGTTGTAAAAACTTTTCTGAGAAAGGTGATTTGACTGAACACATGAAAACGCACAAAGGAGAAAGACGATTTAATTGTTCTGTTTGCAGCAAAAGCTTTTCTACTAATGGCAATTTGACTCAACACATGAGAACACACACCGGAGAAAAAATATTTAGTTGTTCAGTTTGTTGTAAAAGCTTTTCTCAAAAGGGCAGTTTGACTGACCACATGAGAACGCACACCGGAGAAAGACCGTTTAGTTGCTCAGTTTGCAGTCAAAGCTTTTCTTACAAACAGGGTTTGACTCGACACCAAATGAAACACACGGGAGCGAAACCATTCAGTTGTTCAGTTTGTGGCAAACGCTATACTCGAAGGAGCCATTTGTCGGCTCACCTAAGAACACATCGTAAGTAGAAAAGATTTTAAAGATAGAAAAATTTTGGTGTTCTGTTTGCGGTCAACGTCATCCACACAGTCTCATGTCTAATCACATGAGAACACACACGGGAGGAAAAGTCAGTTACCTAATTTGAAGCGAAAGCTTTTCCATGGACAAAATTTGAGTCAACGAAGAATTAAACACCCTACAGAAAACTCTTTCAGTCGTGTTGGCAGACAAAGACATACCTGATACATGAAGCCACACAGTAGAAAAAATGTTAAGTTGCTTAGTTTAATGTAATAGATTCACCCAAAAGACAGGTATAGTAAGACATACGAGTACACATGCTAGCAATCTTAGACTATTTGGATTGCACAGAAAATGGAAAGACGTGTGCGCTTCTCTGACTTAAAGGGGAACATTATCACAATTTCAAAAGGGTTAAAAACAACAAAAATCAGTTCCCAGTGGCTTGTTGTATTTTTTGAAGTTTTTTTTCAAAATTTTACCGGTCCCGGAATATCCCTAAATAAAGCTTTAAAGTGCCTTATTTTCGCTATCTTCGAAACCACTATCCATTTCTCTGTGACGTCATACAGTGCTGCCAATACAAACAACATGGCGGTTACCACAGCAAGATATAGCGACATTAGCTCGGATTCAGACTCGGATTTCAGCGGTTTAAGCGATTCAACAGATTACGCATGTATTGAAACAGAAGGTCGGAGTGTGGAGGTAGATAGCGAAAACGAAATTGAAGAAGAAATTGAAGCTATTGATCGTATAGCTATTGACGCTATTCGGCCATAGCGTGGGTGTACCTAATGAAGTGGCCCATAGCATGGCTGCCTTATTAGCATCGCCGGTAAAATGTGCGGACCAAACGATCAGGACTTTTGCATCTTGTGACACTGGAGCAACTTAAATCCGTTGATTGGTAAGTGTTTGTTTCGCATTAAATGTGGGTATCTAGTTTCAAATGTACGTACAGCTAGCGTAAATAGCATGTTAGCATCGATTAGCGTAGCATGTTAGCATCGATTAGCTGGCAGTCATGCCGTGACCAAATATGTCTGATTAGCACATAGGTCAACAACATCAACAAAACTCACCTTTGTGATTTCGTTGACTTAATCGTTGCAAATGCCTCTGCAGGTTATCCATACATCTCTGTGCCATGTCTGTCTTAGCATCACCGGTCAAATGTGGAGACACTCTGGCACATTCAATGGGGGTCTGGCGGCAGATTTCTTGCCAGTGGTGCAACTTGAATCCCTCCCTGTTAGTGTTGTTACACCCTCTGATGTCTCCAAGGTTCCAAAAAATAGTCGAAAAAACGGAAAAAAACAGAGCTGAGACCCGGTGTTTGTAATGTGAAAATGAAAATGGCGGGTGTGTTACCTCGGTGACGTCACATTCTGACGTCATCGCTAAAAGACCGATAAACAGAAAGGCGTTTAATTTGCCAAATTTCACCCATTTACATGGTCTTTTTTTGCAACATCAAGGTATATATTGGCGCTTGCATAGGTTTGGTGATAATGTTCCTCTTTAAGGATTCGTGGATGAGGGCAAACTTTCCAAAAAGTGCATTTATCATGAAGGAAGACAGCCATGAATTCACCTTCACACATTACAACAGTCAAGTGAGAACTCAAACAACACACGTCCACGCCCGGCCTTCACAATGGAAGTATTGTTCTGATGAGGACTGTAAGTCAAAGAATAGGAGGGTTAAAATGATGGCACGTCCGTTTTTCTTCTTTGCGGCTTAATTCACACAATGGTCAAGCAGCTGGAGCGTAGCATTAAAACAAGTGAGTGTACGGATTGAGCAGAAAATGTCATATTGCTGTTCTGTTTTTGGGTGTTCCAATCGTTGATATGGAGCAGGGGTCTCAAACATGTGGGCCAATTGCGGCCCGCGAGACGTTATTTTGCGGCCCGCACTTTGATGTGAAAATTTAATGTTGGTGCGGCCCGCGAGTATTATGTGAATGGCGCTTTAAAGCATCATAATTGTATATCCTCAAGTATTCCGGGAGACTACTAAATTTCAGAGTTCCTCCAGGGGTAATCATTCTCCTGAATTTTTACCTGACAACATTATTAAGAGGGCACCGTGGAGGCACTGCCATTAGCATCCCTTACAACCTCTACAAAAAGTGCGCCAGCCCAGCCACATGTTGCATTGGGTTTCTGAAGATGCAGTAAGTGACTGCAAGACATAGTTAATCAACAGCCATACAGGTCACACTGAGGGTGGTTGTATAAACAACTTTAACACTGTTACAAATATGTGCCACACTGTGAACCCACACCAAATAAGAATGACAAACAAATTTCGGGAGAACATCTGCACCGTAAGACAAAATAAACACAACAGAACAAATACCCAGAATCCCATGTAGCTCTAACTCTTCCGGGCTACAATATACACCCCGCCCCCTATTGTAGCCTGGAAGTTAGGGCTGCATGGGATTCTGGGTATTTGTTCTGTGGTGTTTATGTTGTGTTACGGTGCGGATGTTCTCCCAAAATGTGTTTGTCAATCTAGTTTGGAGTGGGTTCACAGTGTGGCGCATATTTGTAACAGTGATAAAGTTGTTTATACGGCCACCCTCAGTGTGACCTGTATGGCTGTTGATCAAGTATGTCTTGCAGTCACTTCCGTGGGTCTGCAGAAACCTCATACGCTAGCGACTGAGCCAGTACACACTTTGAATGGTGGAAAAGCGGACGAGACGGCAGGTTGTAGAGGACGCTAAAGGCAGTGCCATCAGGGCACGCTCGTATTATTGTTGTCCGGGTGAAAACCGGGAGAATGATCGCCCTGGGAGATTGTCGGGAGGGGCACTGATATTCGGGTGTTTCCCGGAAAGATCGCGAGAGTTGGCAAGTATGTTGCTAGGTGGTGAAAGCCATTCAAAGAAGGTGAATTCATTATAAAGTGCGTGTTGGATTTTATCAAGAAATCTTTTTTGCGGCCCAGCCTCACCCATTTTCTGCATCCAGGGGCCCCCAGGTAAACTGAGTTCGAAACCCCTGATATAGAAGGATAGCAAATACCTTTCCTAAAGTCCTGAAATAAATAGTAATAAGTCAGGGGGGAAAAATGAAAGTGCGTCAAAGCAAATGGCTCTCAAAGGGGAACATTATCACAATTTCAAAAGGGTTAAAAACAATAAAAATCAGTTCCCAGTGGCTTGTTGTATTTTTTGAAGTTTTTTTCTAAATTTTACCGGTCTCGGAATATCCCTAAATAAAGCTTTAAAGTGCCTTATTTTCGACTCTCTGCGAAGACACTGGCCATTTCCCTGTGACGTCACACAGTGCTGCCAATGTAAACAAACAATGGGAATACCACAGCAAGATATAGTGACATTAGCTCGGATTCAAACTCGGATTTCAGCGACTTAAGCGATTCAACAGATTACGCATGTATTGAAACAGATGGTTGGAGTATGACAATATTGAAGAAGAAACTGAAGCTATTGAGCGAATAGCTATTGACGCTATTCATAGCCATAGCATGGCCGAATAGCTGCGTTAGCATCGCCGGTAAAATGTGCGGACCAAACGATCAGGACTTTCGCATCTTTTGACACTGGAGCAACTTAAATCCGTCGATTGGTAAGTGTTTTTTTCGCATTAAATGTGGGTGGAAGGAAACGTAATATAGTTGCAAATGCATCTGCAGGTTATCCATACATCTCTCTGCCATGTCTGCTTTAGCACCGCCGGTAAATAGCATGTTAGCATCGATTAGCGTAGCATGTTAGCATCGATTAGCTGGCAGTCAACATCTACAAAACTCACCTTTGTGATTTCGTTGACTATAGTTGCAAATGCATCTGCAGGTTATCCATACATCTCTGTGCCATGTCTGTCTTAGCATCGCCGGTCAAATGTGGAGACACTCTGGCACATTCAATGGGGGTCTGGCGGCAGACACTTTGGCATCTTGGGGCCAGTGGTGCAACTTGAATCCCTCCCTGTTAGTGTTGTTACACCCTCCGACAACACACCGACGAGGCATGATGTCTCCAAGGTTCCAAAAAATAGTCAAAAAACGGAAAATAACAGAGCTGAGACCCGGTGTTTGTAATGTGTTGAAAATGAAAATGGTGGGTGTGTTACCTCGGCGACGTCACATTCTGACGTCATCGCCTCCAGCGCGATAAACAGAAAGGCGTTTAATTCGCCAAAATTCACGCATTTGGAGTTCGGAAATCGGTTAAAAAAATAGATGGTCTTTTTTCTGCACCATCAAGGTATATATTGACGCTTACATAGGTCTGCAGATAATGTTCCCCTTTAAAGGTATCCCTTTTATCATCTTGTGGAATACAATTGGACTGCTTGTGTCTGCAGCGATTGCTTTGTAAAATGTTTGATTTGTTTGAGAAACTTTCTGTTATGGAATCGAGATTAATCTCCACTATATTAGAATTATTTAATAGCAGAACTAAACAGGAAAGAACAAAAGATCGCGTTAGTTTGTGTTCTTTTGTGTTTGCTATGCCTAAATACAACTACGATGGTGCAAATAAACTAACGTCATGTTAAAGGGGAACATTATCAGCAGACCTATGTAGGCGTCAATATATACCTTGATGGTGCAGAAAAAAGACATTCTATTTTTTTAACCGATTTCCGAACTCTAAATGGGTGAATTTTGGCGAATTAAACGCCTTTCTGTTTATCGCGCTGGAGGCGATGACGTCAGAATGTGACGTCGGCGAGGTAACACACCCACCATTTTCATTTTCAACACATTACAAACACCGGGTCTCAGCTCTGTTATTTTCCGTTTTTTCGACTATTTTTTGGAACATTGGAGACATCATGTCTCGACGGTGTGTTGTCGGAGGGTGTGTTGACATTGTTTATTTTATGACTAAGTGATCTGTTTTTCTTTTTTTTTTAAATAAACGAGAAGAGTATCTTGAAAACATAATTGCATTCTCACTATTGTGTTTGTTCATCATGTACTTTGTTCTTTACAAAATGTTGGGCATCTCTACTGATCAGAGCATGAGGAAAGTATGGGGGAGTGGTAACTCTTTTATTCCTAATCATGAAATTAAGTGAAAATATTGCAACAGTTTCCCCCGGTTAAGCCAAAGGATATAAAACAAGATCATTTAAAAAATATAAAATAATACTTGTACAGTATTTCCCCCAGAAAATGTGTTTGTTAAGGTGGTGTCTCTTCGGCGGACAGAAAGGGGTGGGCGGGTGCAAGGATGGGTGTATGTCGACCTGTCGCCATCACGTCTCCACCTCGTTGCTGCCATCACAGCCTGGGGGCCAGTAGACTAGACTGTGGTGAAGTAGGCCGGCTTCGTCGCGTGAATAAGCCTACAATTTCTGGCTGTGTTTTCCGCTCCATTTTCTGAATGGCGATATATATCTCAATATTTTTTCCATAAAGTAAAAACAAAACAGTCCTAGTTTCCTGAGATACTAAGTATGTCCTTATTATGCCATAATGCTGACATATGTTCAAATCATCATGCAAAATTTATTACAGCATTTGGGAAGCCTGTAGTTGATTTTTATAATGTAAATGTTGTTTTTTTATCAATATATGATAGCAGGGAAACTAGGCTGCTACATTACTATTGATTAATGTAGCTATAGCTGAAAAAAAATAGTACAATAGCAATAGGAGAGACTATTCATCCCTGAACACCATGGAGTTCATGTAGGCTTTATGATGCACTTACATTATTATATCAACTATAAGAGACACAAACTCTTCATTTAACATAATAACCTTTTTTGCTGCTTCAGCACAGCTCAATCAACATAGAAACATGTAAAGTGAAATAACACACTCACGCACACACACTCAGCAAAATGAGCTAACATTACTCTAAAAGATAATTAGCCTCCACCTCAAAGACTGCAAGTGAGCTGAGCTGCCGTTTATGTTTCTAGAACATCAACGGGCTCATAGTGTTGTTACTAATAGTTGACCGGGCGGTGTTTATAATAATTTGGAGAGAGTCCGCTGCCTTATGCTCACCTGCTAAATACCTATCTGCTCATCACAACGCCGGAGAACTGACTCCATGTGTTTATCATTGTTTAAAGGATATCACCACATGAGCTCAGGAACACTTCGGAAAACCGCTGTCAGAAACTACAGTTTGTTGCTACAATGTGTTTCTCCCATTAAATTATATGTTAATTATTATTATAATATTTGTATTTGTGTGTGTGTGTGTGTGTGTGTGTGTGTGTGTGTGTGTGTGTGTGTGTGTGGGTGTGTGTGTGTGTGGGTGTGTGTATATATATATTCAAACTCAAAAAATATGGCTTTACACTTTGCATTAAAATAGTATTATCATGTAATGATGTTCCAAATAAAACTGTAAAAACAGTCAGAGTGCTGTACCCAAAACAACCACTAGAGGGCGGCAAAATATCTATAATAAACAAAAGACAATTTTTAAAGTTACACAGTCTTGTCATTTTGACTTTCCAAACAACTTATTTTCTCAGAGCCATTGCTTTTGAAGTGTATGAAGGCTAAAGACACAACAAGTGAAGAATGTTGACTCTCATCCGGAAGTTTGGTAAATCTATTTAATAATTAATAATATATTAATTAACTACATCTAATAAGTTTAGTTTCCCATCAAGCTCTGCAACTTCCACCAAATCAAATAAATCAAACTAGTACGATACGATTGTCAAATTCATGTCACAAAAAAGGGTAAACTAAACATTAGAAAAAGAACTGATGTCAACAAAAGTAGAAGATTCTGGAACGGAAGCGGCTGACTTTCTGGCGCATGCGCAAAGGACCAAAAGACTTTGGTGGTGACCAAGATGGCGGACTTAACGGCCAAAAAAAAAAAAATCAAATATACTGTCTAGCAGCGATATAGAGTCTGAAATTTACGTCTTTTCTCAAGCCGACGAAAAAAAAGTTGAGTTTGGAGCGACGGAGTGTTAGCTGAAGTGAAGATTGAAGACGTGATAGAAGATGGACGACTACTGCTATGCTAAGATGGCGACGTCATGTCAAAGAGAACATTCCAGCAAATCAGCAACGGGGAAAAAGATGAAAACCGAAGATGAAGGTGAGTACGTGATTTTTCAACAACGCAATTTTGCAGTCTACAGTAAGGCCTGAAAAGCGCGTCGATTAGAAATGAGCCGACTTTGTTGAAGAAT
>NC_084611.1:5436513-5461513 GCF_033978795.1 Nerophis ophidion | reverse complement strand
AGTTGCTCCAGTGTCAAAAGATGCGAAAGTCCTGATCGTTTGGTCCGCACATTTTACCGGCGATGCTAACGCAGCTATTCGGCCATGCTATGGCTATGAATAGCGTCAATAGCTATTCGCTCAATAGCTTCAGTTTCTTCTTCAATATTTTCATACTCCAACCATCTGTTTCAATACATGCGTAATCTGTTGAATCGCTTAAGTCGCTGAAATCCGAGTTTGAATCCGAGCTAATGTCACTATATCTTGCTGTGGTATTCCCATTGTTTGTTTACATTGGCAGCACTGTGTGACATCACAGGGAAATGGCCAGTGTCTTCGCAGAGAGCGAAAATAAGGCACTTTAAAGCTTTATTTAGGGATATTCCGAGACCGGTAACATTTTGAAAAAAAACTTCAAAAAATACAACAAGCCACTGGGAACTGAGTTTTATTGTTTTTAACCCTTTTGAAATTGTGATAATGTTCCCCTTTAACTTCCTTGCTAGTGTTGGCCATATTTCTTTATTTCGTTCTTCCGGGCTCCATTTCCAGCTATGTAAAGGGGAAGCAACACAGCGGTGATTAGACATTATTTACATTGCGGGAGCCATGTAAATAATGTCAAAGTAATAATATAATCATTGTCCATTTAGCCATCTATCTTCTTCCGCTTATCCGAGGACGGGTCGCGGGGGTAGCAGCCTAAGCAGGGAAGCCCAGACTTTCCTCTCCCCACCCACTCCGTCCAGCTCTTCCCGGAGGATCCCAAGGCGTTCCCAGGACAGCCGGGAGACCTTATCTTCCCAACGTGTCCTGGGTCTTCCCCGTGGCCTCCTACTGGTCGGACGTACCCGAAACACCTTCCTAGGGAGGCGTTCAGGTGGCATCCTGACCAGATGCCCGAACTACCTCGTCTGGCTGCTCTCCATGTGAAGGAGCAGCGGCTTTACTTTGAGTTCCTCCCGGATGACAGAGCTTCTCACCCTATCTCTAAGGGAGAGACCCGCCACCCGGCGGAGGAAACTCATTTGGGCCGCTTGTACCCATGATCTTGTCCTTTTTGGTCATAACCCAAAGCTCATGCCCATAGGTGAGGATGGGAACGTGGATTGACCGTTAAATTGAGAGCTTTTCCTTCCGGCTCAGCTCCTTCTTCATCAAAACGGATCGATACAGCGTCCGCATTACTGAAGACGCCACCTGTCGATCTCACGATCCACTCTTCTCTCACTCGTGAACAAGACTCCTAAGTACTTGAACTCCTCCACTTGGGGCAGGGTCTCCTCTCCAACCCGGAGATGGCACTCCACTGTTGGAGCTTATTGGGCTGATTGTCTCGTGCAGAATTAGTATCTCGTGACAGACATTTCCGCCATGTTTGAGTTATTTAACTATGCTAACAGCTGCCCACTGAGATCGATCTGGAGTGTATCACAATCATTAACCGGCCAAACTTATGTGCAACACAGAAATTATCCATCGTAACAAAACACATCGAACATATTTGTGTTCCCCAGATGTCCAGCAGCTGATCGGTCATCATGAAGAACTTGCGCCTCAACGGCAGGGCGGGAGCCTCACTTTGAAGCAGGAGGCTTCACAGCCACCTCACATTAAAAAGGAAGAAGAGGAACTATGGATCACTCAGAAGGAAGAGTGTCTTCTAGGGCAGGAAGAAGCTGATCCCACCAAGTTTCCACTGAGTATTGTCTCTGTGAAGACTGAAGATGATGAAGAGAAACCACAACCAGACAACCACTTGGCTCCACTATCAGATAGTGAGGCTGAAGAAGAGGTTAAAGATTCTTTGAGCAGCGATACAGACTCTGAAGGTGATATGAGGACTCACACTGACAACAAACACTCTAAAAAGAAGACATGTAAAAATAATTTGCGCTGTTTAGTTTGTGGCACAATATGTACTAAAAAGAGCCTTTTGACTCAACACATGAGATCACACACGGGAGAAAAACCATTTAACTGTTCAAATTGCGGCAAAAGCTTTTCTCAAAATAGCGTTTTAATTCAACACATGAGAACACACACTGGAGAAAGACCATTTGATTGTTCCGTTTGTGCCAAAAACTTTTCTCACAAAAGCAGTTTGACCCAACACATGAGAACACACACCGGAGAAAAGCCGTTTAATTGTTCAGTTTGCAGTAAAAGCTTTTCTCAAACAAGCAGTTTGATACAACACATGAGAACGCACACAGGGGAGAGACCATTTGAATGTTCTGTTTGTGGTAAAACATTTTCTCACAAGAGCAGTTTCACTCCACACATGAGAACACACACAGGAGAAAAACTATTTATTTGTTCAGTGTGCGGTAAAAGCTTTTCTCAAACTAGCAGTTTGACTCGACACATGAGAACGCACACAGGAGAAAAACCCTTCGATTGTTCAGTTTGCAGTAAAAGCTTCACTTTACAGTGCCATTTGACTCAACACATGACAACACACACAGGAGAAAAACTATTTAATTGTTCAGTTTGCGGTAAAAGCTTTTCTCAAAACAGCAGTTTGACTCAACACATGAGAACACACACGGGAGAAAAACCCTTTGATTGTTTAGTTTGTGGTAAAAACTTCACTCACAAAAACAGTTTGACTCAACACATGACAACACACACGGGAGAAAAGCAGTTCAACTGTACAGTTTGTGGTAAAAACTTTTCTCACAAGAGCAGTTTGACCGAACACATGAGAAAGCACACAGGACAAAAAAAATTTAATTGTTCAGTTTGTGGTAAAAGGTTTTCTCGAAGGAGAGAATTACCCGTGCACATGAGCATGCACACAGGAGAAAAGCAGTTTAATTGCTCAGTTTGCGATAAGGGCTTTACTAAAAAATGCCATTTGACTCAACACATGCGAACGCACACAGGAGAAAGACCCTTTAATTGTTCAGTTTGCTGTAAAACCTTTTCTCATAAGGGCAATTTGACCGACCATATGAGAACGCACACTGGAGAAAGACCATTTAGTTGCTCCGTTTGCAGTAAAAGCTTTTCTCATAGACTAAGTTTGACTCGGCACAAAATGAAACACACAGGATGAAAAACCATTTAGCTGTTTAATTTCAGGCACTGAAATGGGACAATTGCGTGGTCACCCGAGATCGCACAGCAGTCGAAATAATTAGGTTTAGTACACTGTGAGAGTTATCCTCCTGTCCAAGGTAAAATGAAGTTTAATTTGATGAGTACGCATACAGTAGGAACATAATTATTCGGTTCTGGGTCCTCATTTGTAAGTCGGTGTCGTCAGCGCTCACAAAATCTGCCATGATGAGTGGCAGCAAACACAGAACTCTCTCCCGATGCCATTTTTTGTTGATGGAAGTCGTGTAAAAATGCTTTGCAATATGAATCCCTGTCATGGGTGTCAAACTCTGGCCCGCCGTGTAATTTAATTTGGCCCTTGAGGCAATATCAATTTAGCATTAGAGCTGGCCCGCCGGTGTTATACAGCGTCGGTGCCGCATTCACCGCTAATACTCATACTTGCCAACCCTCCTAATTTTCCCGGTAGACTCCCGAAGTTCAGTGCCCCTCCCGGGGCAACCATTCTCCCGAATTTCTACCGATTTCCACCTGGACAACTATATTGGGGGCGTGCATTTAAGGAACTGCCTTTAGCGTTCTCTACAACCTGTCGTCACGTCCGCTTTTCCTCCATACTAACAGCGTGTCACATATTTGTGGCTTTTACATACACACACAAGTGAATGCAAGCATACTTGGTCAACAGCCATACAGGTCACACTGAGGGTGGCCGTATAAACAACTTTAGCACTGTTACAAATATGTGAACCCACACCAAACAAGAATGGCAAACACATTTCGGGCGAACATCCGCACCGTAACACAACAGAACAAATACCCAGAACCCCCTGCAGCACTAACTCTTCCGGGAAACTTCCAGCAAACTGACCAATAATTAATGTTTTATTCATGCATTTTCTCTTGCTACTTCAAGGCTTGAATGTTTGGTTCATTCGTTATTGTTATTTTATTTTCAAATGTATTATTAGCCTGTGGAAATTTTTTTTTTTAGATTTACCTCAGAAGATTGCAAATAGAAAAAAAAGGCATAACATTTTTATTTAAATTTTATTTAATATGCGGTTGATATTTTTTTAATTATTAATATTATTAATATTATTTGAAACTGGATTTTGCATGTCACTAAAGTTATATAAGCCTTGCTTGTTCAATATTTAATGCAAAACTTCTTTGGGTCCCTATTAAAAGGTTCATTTTGTCAACCTTGTTCCGTTTAAAATGTTGTCCCACTCTGTATTTGAGTTTGACACACCTGATCCAGGTATTACATTTCTGACAAAAAATGTCGAACATGACCAAAATACTGTAATTATTTAAGTTCAAGGACCAATGATAGTCTCACACACACTAATTGTGGCGAAATGATTGTCTGCATTTGACCCATCACCCTTGATCACCCCCCTGGGAGGTGAGGGGAGCACTGGTGGCCACGCCCGGGAATCATTTTTGGTGATTTAACCCTCAATTCCAACCCTTGATAGTCTTTGGTATGACTCGGCCGGGGTTCGAACTCACAACCTACCCATCTCAGGGCGGACACTTTAAGGTTATGATTAATTTGTTTGTCACTAATTGTGTATATATATATATATATATATATATATATAAATGATGTTTTCCATTTTAAATGAATTTTGAAGGCTTTATTGGTAGAATAGATGAAGCCCCACAACAGTTACCGACTTTTTAGAATGCACAGAAAATGGAAAGACGGTTGTGCTTCTCTTACATGAGGATCTGTGGACAATGGCTTATTAGTGATTCCCAAAGCCCAAAAAAAGTCTGCGGGCTATAGAGCGTTTTCCGTTCGGGCTCCAGTACTCTGGAATGCCCTCCCGGTAACAGTTCGCGATGCCACCTCAGTAGAAGCATTTAAGTCTCACCTTAAAACTCATTTGTATACTCTAGCCTTTAAATAGACTCCCTTTTTAGACCAGTTGATCTGCCGTTTCTTTTCTTTTTCTCCTATGTCCCACTCTCCTTTGTGGAGGGGGTCCGGTCCGATCCGGTGGCCATGTACTGCTTGCCTGTGTATCGGCTGGGGACATATCTGCGCTGCTGATCCGCCTCCGCTTGGGATGGTTTCCTGCTGGCCCTGCTGTGGACGGGACTCTCGCTGCTGTGTTGGATCCGCTTTGGACTGGACTCTCGCGACTGTGTTGGATCCATTATGGATTGAACTTTCACAGTATCATGTTAGACCCGCTCGACATCCATTGCTTTCCTCCTCTCCAAGGTTCTCATAGTCATCATTGTCACCGACGTCCCACTGGGTGTGAGTTTTCCTTGCCCTTATGTGGGCCTACCGAGGATGTCGTAGTGGTTTGTGCAGCCCTTTGAGACACTAGTGATTTAGGGCTATATAAGTAAACATTGATTGATTGATAAAATTGATAAATAAACTGCAGTTTTCCCTAAAACAGGAAACAAGACAGCCACGATATCCCGAGTCACTTTAATAACACCCAGCTTTGTCTCTCTTCAAGAAAGTGTTAACATGTTCTAACCCAAGCAATTATTTTCCTTCTTGTGAATTTAAAAGGAATTTTACCTCTCGTTCACAATCTTTATGAGAGACAAGAACTTGGTTTTTTTTCATTTTAACGTAAAAATCGGCTCATTCTACGTGGCTAGCAAGGCAGCTAATTATTAATTCTACCACTAAATCACTTTAAAAACGCATTTAAAAACTTTCAAAAATACTCAGTTTACGTTCTTTAGCCTGTGTAGTAACCAAGCTGTAGCTACATTGTTATTGTAAGACTGATTACCGAGTAGCATTTTTTTTTCTAGCGTAGTAACCCATCGGCGTGCTACGGTATTAGCCAAGAGATAAGCTAGCTTCTGGATCACCAGCTGAATGGCGTTTTGAGTTTGTAATGCACAACACAATGTGATAGGACATTAATCTAACATGAACAATCATATTACAGAATCTGTAAAGTATCAGCCCACATTTCATGTTTTGTTTGTAAACAACTAGCTTGGCAGTGTACGCACTGTAGTCGTATGAACGCGCATAACATGCTGCGTGTATCACGATCGATATTAAAGTGACTTATTCGATGGACATGTGTGTGTTTGGTTATTTTAAATTGACTTTGGGTAAGCACACCATTTATGTCGATACATTTTGGCTCCAAGCTCCACATTTGCAGTGCCAAAGTCACGCCAACCTCACTCTCTCTGCTTCCGTCCGCTCTATTGTCTCACTCTTCCTCCAAGTTCATCCTCTGTATACTCAACTTCAAAAAGTTCATATAGCAGTTTTATCCCATTTCCTTGTGCTCTGTTTGTAACAGAACAGTGAGTAAATAAATGGGAACATTGAATATACCGTGAGTAAACAAATATTAAATACGAAATTAACATTAGACATATACACTATAACTAAAGTTTTCAACAATAAATAGTTATGTAATTTACGGTTCGCCCAGGAGATGAATGAGATTGTTTTTTTTTAAGATGTTTATCATAATTCTTTGTACTTTGTGAAGACTTGTAGTTTGAATTAAGTTTTTAAACTCAATCATACTTGTACACAGTTTAAATTCTTTGGTAAATCCATGACATCATTTAATTCCACATATGGATATGCTAAAAGTCTTAAGTGTTGTACATGCATACAAATGTTTTGAACAAGATTTTCCTCAAAGGTTATATTTTCCTCTTTTTTTTTGAGAAGAATTGTTGTACATTTTAGATGTTTGCCAATGCACCAAGTCCTTGAATTTCATTACTTGTGATTCAATAAATAAAATGTTTGTATGTTTTCTACATCCAACATTATGTTTTATTCTAATTGTTCTTTTTTTTTGTAACAGCGTTAGTGAATGAAGTGTACTTTTGTACTTATTTCCCCATATTTCTACACAATAACTCCGATATGTAACACAAGGTGGCAGTAAAGAATATGAAGTGATTTTTGGTTTAGAACATATTTTAGAACATATATCAAATTAGCAATACCTCGATTAGACTTTTCAAATCAAATTAGAAATACCTGGATTAGTCTTTTTATATAAAATTAGCCAGACATGGATCAGTCTTTTGATATCAAATTATCGAGACCTGAGTCAGTGTTTTCAAATCAAATTAGCCAGACCTGGATCAGTCTTTTCATATCAAATTAGCCAGACCTGGATTAGTCTTCATATCAAATTAGCCAGACCTGGATCAGTCTTTTCATATCAAATTAGCCAGACCTGGATTAGTCTTCATATCAAATTATCGAGACCTGATTCAGTGTTTTCAAATCTAATTAGCCAGACCTGGATCAGTCTTTTCATATCAAATTAGCCAGACCTGGATCAGTCTTTTGCTATCAAATTATCGAGACCTGAGTCAGTGTTTTTAAATCAAATTAGCCGGACTTGGATCAGTCTTTTCATATCAAATTAGCCAGACCTGCATCAGTCTTTTCATATCAAATTAGCCAGACCTGGATCAGTCTTGTCATATCAAATTAGCCAGACCTGGATTAGTCTTTTCATATCAAATTAACCAGACCTGCATCAGTCTTTTCATATCAAATTAGCCAGACCTGGATCAGTCTTTTCATATCAAATTAGCCAGACCTGCATCAGTCTTTTCATATCAAATTAACCAGACCTGGATCAGTCTTGTCATATCAAATTAGCCAGACCTGGATTAGTCTTTTCATATCAAATTAACCAGACCTGCATCAGTCTTTTCGTATCTAATTAGCCAGACCTGGATCAGTCTTTTGATATCAAAATAGCGAGACCTGAGTCAGTGTTTTCAAATCAAATTAGCCAGACCTGGATCAGTCTTTTCATATCAAATTAGCCAGACCTGGATCAGTCTTTTCATATCAAATTATCGAGACCTGAGTCAGTGTTTTTAAATCAAATTAGCCGGACTTGGATCAGTCTTTTCATATCAAATTAGCCAGACCTGGATCAGTCTTTTCATATCAAATTAGCCAGACCTGGATCAGTCTTTTCATATCAAATTAGCCAGACCTGGATCAGTCTTTTCATATCAAATTAGCCAGACCTGCATCAGTCTTTTCATATCAAATTAGCCAGACCTGGATCAGTCTTTTCATATCAAATTAGCCAGACCTGGATCAGTCTTGTCATATCAAATTAGCCAGACCTGGATTAGTCTTTTCATATCAAATTAACCAGACCTGGATCAGTCTTTTCATATCAAATTAGCCAGACCTGGATCAGTCTTTTCATATCAAATTAGCCAGACCTGGATCAGTCTTTTGATATCAAATTAGCCAGACCTGGATCAGTCTTTTCATATCAAATTAGCCAGACCTGGATCAGTCTTTTCATATCAAATTAGCCAGACCTGGATCAGTCTTTTGATATCAAATTATCGAGACCTGAGTCAGTGTTTTCAAATCAAATTAGCCAGACCTGGATCAGTCTTTTCATATCAGATTAGCCAGACCTGGATCAGTCTTGTCATATCAAATTAGCCAGACCTGGATTAGTCTTTTCATATCAAATTAGCCAGACCTGGATCAGTCTTGTCATATCAAATTAGCCAGACCTGGATCAGTCTTTTGATATCAAAATAGCGAGACCTGAGTCAGTGTTTTCAAATCAAATTAGCCAGACCTGTATCAGTCTTTTCATATCAAATTAGCCAGACCTGGATTAGTCTTTTCATATCAAATTAGCCAGACCTGGATCAGTCTTTTCATATCAAATTAGCCAGACCTGGATTAGTCTTTTCATATCAAATTAGCCAGACCTGGATCAGTCTTTTGCTATCAAATTATCGAGACCTGAGTCAGTGTTTTTAAATCAAATTAGCCGGACTTGGATCAGTCTTTTCATATCAAATTAGCCAGACCTGGATCAGTCTTTTCATATCAAATTAGCCAGACCTGGATCAGTCTTGTCATATCAAATTAGCCAGACCTGGATTAGTCTTTTCATATCAAATTAACCAGACCTGGATCAGTCTTTTCATATCAAATTAGCCAGACCTGGATCAGTCTTTTCATATCAAATTAGCCAGACCTGGATCAGTCTTTTCATATCAAATTAGCCAGACCTGGATCAGTCTTTTCATATCAAATTAGCCAGACCTGGATCAGTCTTTTCATATCAAATTAGCCAGACCTGGATTAGTCTTTTCATATCAAATTAGCCAGACCTGGATTAGTCTTTTCATATCAAATTAGCCAGACCTGGATCAGTCTTTTGCTATCAAATTATCGAGACCTGAGTCAGTGTTTTTAAATCAAATTAGCCGGACTTGGATCAGTCTTTTCATATCAAATTAGCCAGACCTGCATCAGTCTTTTCATATCAAATTAGCCAGACCTGGATCAGTCTTTTCATATCAAATTAGCCAGACCTGGATTAGTCTTTTCATATCAAATTAGCCAGACCTGGATTAGTCTTTTCATATCAAATTAGCCAGACCTGGATCAGTCTTTTGATATCAAATTATCGAGACCTGAGTCAGTGTTTTCAAATCAATTTAGCCAGACCTGGATCAGTCTTTTCATATCAAATTAGCCAGACCTGGATCAGTCTTTTCATATCAAATAAGCCAGACCTGGATTAGTCTTTTCATATCAAATTAGCCAGACCTGGATCAGTCTTTTCATATCAAATTAGCCAGACCTGGATTAGTCTTTTCATATCAAATTAGCCAGACTTGGATCAGTCTTTTGATATCAAATTATCGAGACCTGAGTCAGTGTTTTCAAATCAAATTAGCCAGACCTGGATCAGTCTTTTCATATCAAATTAGCCAGACCTGGATCAGTCTTTTGATATCAAATTATCGAGACCTGAGTCAGTGTTTTGATATCAAATTAGCACGACCTGGATCAGTGTTTTGATATCAAATTAGCGAGACTTGGATCAGTGTTTTAATACCAAATTAGCGAGACTTGGATCAGTGTTTTGATACTAAATTTGCGAGACCTGTATCAGTGTTTTCAAACCAAATTATATCAAATTAGCGAGACCTGGATCAGTGTTTTGATATAAAATTAGGGAGACTTGGATCAGTGTTTTGATATCAAATTAAAGAGACCTGGATCAGTGTTTTGATACCCAATTAGTGAGACCATAGATCAGTGTTTTGATACCAAATGATATCATTTATTGGTCAATTGTACAAAATATGCACTGTACTGTGCAAGCTACTAATAAAAGTCTCAGTCAATCAATCTAAATCAAATTAGCGAGACCCGGATCAGTGTTTTGATATTAAATTAGCGAAACTTGGATCAATGTTTTGATATCAAAGGTAACAAATTAGCGAGACCTGCATCAGTATTTTGATATCAATTGATACCAAATTATATCAAATTAGCAAGACCTAGATCAGTCTTTTGATGTTAGATTCGCTAGACCTGGGTTGTCCTTTTGATATCAAATTAGCTAGACCTGGATCAGTGTTTTGATATCAAAATAGCGAGACCTGGATCAGTGTTAAAAGGTCCGAGGTTCGATTCCTGCTGCCGCAACCCAAGTCACAGCGGTTGAGACACTTGACCCACGCTGGTTTAAATAGAACTTTAAGATGTAGATGATGGGTTTCACTGTGTAAAGCGCTTTCAGTCACTAGAGAAAAGCGCTATATAAATATAATTCACTTCACTACTGTGCAGCAAACAGAATGTGACGTCAGTACAGAAGGGGCCTCGACCTTACCAAGAAATTAAAGTGAGTTGTGAATCTATTCTTATTGTTTTATTGCATAAATGTATTCGCCGTCATGGAGGCGAGTAGTCGGAGGCACTTTTACCAAAGAGCGGGTACCAATTCATCTGTGAAAAACCAGACCGGCTGCTGTACCCAAAATAACCACTAGATGGCAACAAACCGGATGATAATTCAGTCGCAGCAGTGACGTCACAAAAATATCTCTATAATGCACACGAAGCTCTTAAAAGTCACACAGTCTGGTCACTTTAACTTTCAAACTACTCATTTACTTGCAACCTTTGTTTTATGAAGCATGTGAAGGCTGAAAGACACGACGAGTGAGGAACGTTCACTGTGTGTCGGACCGGAAGATGAGTTTCCCATCATGCATTGCAGCTCCCGCAAACACTTGAAAAAAGGACAAACTGGTACAATACAATTGTCAACTTCCTGTCAAGAAAGCATGTCGGGCAGAATAAATAAGAACAGAGGAGAAGAAAAATAGTTTTTATTTTCATTTTTTATTGAACATTTAACATTAGAAGCATTTAAGTCACTATTAGGTCAGATCCACTATGGACTGGACTCTCACTTTGTGTAGAGGGTGCTATATAAAGATGTAACGACTTTCAGGTGTTTATATATGTTTATGTTGAAGTATCTGACGCTTTTATCCAAAGGGACATACATTAAAAAAAATCCATATAAAACAATCAGTGTAAACATGATGATTTAAGGGAAGAATGTAATAGAAAATATCAATACAAAGTGTCAAGACAGAATAAACTCTCAACAGAGATACAGTCTATAAGATAACTAGATATCTAATGTATTCATACATTGTTTATGTAGGATATAAGCATTTATATATAACCTCATCATATTGTTTCTTCAATTTAAAAATAGCTGACTGTTTTTTCCCCCCTTTTCTGGGATTATATTGCCTGTTTTGATCTGGGACGTCTAGTGACTTATAGCATATTGAGGCGGGCACTAGGACCATGCTCACACTCAGAGAAGGAGTGTGGTTTGCGTTTTGGGAGAACACTTAAAAAGTGCATGTTGTGTTGTGTTGATGCTATTCTCATGTTGGCAGTCTACAATAAAGACCTTGAAGAGACAACGTTCTGTTTCTTGCATTTGCCACAATATATGAATATTCTATTAATTTTAAGCAAAGTATGAATAATAAAACATGTTTCCTTTATCATAGCTACACGTATAAGGAAAAACGGGGTGAAAATGAGTGGTATTCAGTGAGGTAAGATGCTCTGACAGTTCATTGCTCCTGACAAATGAATTGCAGTGAGTGGAGCGGATCACCACTCCAAGATGGCGGCCACGCGTCTCGTCAGCACGATTAAGCCAATAGAAGAAGAAAAAGAGTAAGGACCGGAAGTGGTTGACTTCTGGCGCATGCGCAAACGAGTCGAGCAAGTGAACGGCTTTGGTGGCGACCAACATGGCGGACTGGACGGCTACGATTACAACATGTATGAACTAACGGCCACGTAGATTCTTAAATGTTCATTTTTTCCAGAGCCCACGAACAAAAGTTGAGGTTGTAGCGACGGAGTGTGACCTGAAGTGAAGATTGAAGACGTGATAGAAGATGGACGACTACTGCTATGCTAAGATGGCGACGTCATGTCAAAGAGAAAGTGAAAGAGAATCAGCAAAGGAGATAAAGACCAAAGATGAAGGTGAGTGGAAGTTTTTTGTAAATTGGAAGCTAATTTAAGGCATAAAGAAAGCATTCGTGAAGAATTAGCCGACTTTTCAACAATGTAATCAAAGAGATAATTGTCAGCTTGAAGAAGGCAGTGGTGTTCACATCAAAGAAGATGAAAGAATGCAAAAGTCAAAATGAAGAAAGTGGAAGAGCAAAAGAAGCGCTTGTGTAAAGAAAATAATGATGTGAAAGAAGAGATGTTTGTTTGTTTTTTCGGCGAACTTCTACGTTTGTCATTTCCTCCAAGTATGGAATAAACGGTACCCCGCTCAGTTGCCAAATTTTGTAGTAAAAACAGTGATTTGACTTGTACAATTCCATTTTTGATATGCTGTAAAAGAATATATATTTTACAGGAAAAAATGACAGCCCATTCGCCACAATTTTACAGTCAAATGTACAGCGTACAGTGGCCTAGTGGTTAGTCTCCGAACTGAGATCGGTAGGTTGGGAGTTCAAACCGTGGCCCAGTCATACCAAAGTCTATAAAAAAGTGGGACCCATTGCTTTCGTCCTCTCCAAGGTTCTCATAGTCATCATTGTCACCGACCTCCCACTGGGTTTGAGTTTTCCTTGCCCTTATGTGGGCCTACCGAGGATGTGGTTTTGGTTTGTGCAGCCCTTTGAGACACTAGTGATCTAGGGCTATATAAGTAAACATTGATTGATTGATTGATTGATTGATTCCCTCCCTGCTTGGCACTCAGCATCAAGTGTTGGAATTGGGGGTTAAATCACCATAAATGATATCCAGGCGCCGCACCGCTGCTGCCCACTGCTCCCCTCACTTCACAAGGGGGGTTGGGTCAAATGCAGAGGACAAATTTCACCACACCTAGTTTGTGTGTGTGACAATCATTGGTACTTTCACTTTTTAAAGGCCTACTGAAAGCCACTACTAGCGACCACGCAGCCTTGATAGTTTATATATCAATGATGAAATATTAACATTGCAACACATGCAAATTCAGCCTTTTTAGTTTACTGAATTGCAATTTTAAATTTCGCGCCGAAATATCCTGCTGAAACGTCCCGGTATGATGACGCGTGCGCGTGACGTCACAGATTGTCGAGGACATTTTGTTCCAGCGTCGTTCCCAGCTCAAGTCGGCTGTTTTCATCACAAAATTCCACAGTATTCTGGACATCTGTGTTGCTGAATCTTTTGCAATTGGTTCAATGAACAATGGAGACATCAAAGAAGAAAGCTGTAGGTAGGAAGCGGTGTATTGCGGCCGGCTTTAGCAACACAAACACTGACGGTGTTTCATTGTTTACATTCCCGAAAGATGACGGTGAAGCTTTACTATGGAACAGAGATGTCAAGCGAACACGGTTGGATTGGACCACACACACAAAGTACAGTGTATTATGCAGCGATCATTTCGAAAGATCGTGTTTCGAAGAGGGTCCCTTGCGAAGGGCAAAGATGGGCATTGCCACCACCCGTCGACTGGTGCTGAAGAAAGGTGCGGGGCCGACCTTCAGGTTGTACAGGTACGACCATATAATCTCACTAAAACACTAGTAACACAATAACCAGATAAGGGATTTTCCAGAATGATCCTAGTAAATGTGTCTAATAACATCTGAATCGCTCCCACTGCCCTCTAATCTTTTTTTTTCTTTTTTTTTCTAGTCATTCACTCTCACTTTCCTCATCCACGAATCTTTCATCCTCGCTCGAATTAATGGGGAAATTGTCGCTTTCTCCGGTCCGAATCGCTCTCGCTGCTGGTGGCCATGATTGTAAACAATGTTCAGATGTGAGGAGCTCCACAACCCGTGACGTCACGCGCACATCGTCTGCTACTTCCGGTACAGGCGAGGCTTTTTTATCAGCACCAAAAGTTGCAAACTTTATCGTGGATGTTCTCTACTAAATCCTTTCAGCAAAAATATGGCAATATGGCGAAATGATCAATTATGACACATAGAATGGACCTGCTATCCCCTTTGGATAAGAAAATCTAATTTCAGTAGGCCTTTAACTTAACTTCCCAGCAGACACAAGTCATTGATACAATGTCGATGATACATACATGTCCTTTAAAACTGCTCCTGAGACAACATTGCAAAATAGTTATATTGTCTAACGTTGGATCCACGTCGTTGGATAGCACTTTTTGTTGGAGGCTCCCATTAAAAACAATGTGAATATGTGAGGAGCCATCACACGGGTGACATCATCGTCTGCGACTTCCGGTTGAGGCAAGGCTTTTCTCTTAGGACCGAAAGTTGCGAACTTTATCGTGGATGTTCTCTATTAAATCCTTTCAGTAAAAATATGGCAATATCGCGAAATGATCAAGTATGACACATAGAATGGACCTGCTATCCCCGTTTGAATAAGAACATCTCATTTCAGTCGGCCTTTAAACAAACATTTTTCAAAAAGCATGTTTTAATGTTGAATATGTGTTTTATAATATTGGTTGGAAAATGACCAAAATTCAATGGTCAAATCAACGTCACAACCTGACATTGATTAAACGTTGTCAAAAAGCATGTTATTTCAACGTTATGTTTGAGCTGCTCAACGTCAGGACCTGATTCAAACAAGTTCTCTGTTGTTTCAATGTCTTGCTCCTGCTGGGTTATTACTGTGAATGTAACTGTACTGTAAGATTGTTCTTGTTTTGTTTCTTTGAAATTCTATGGTTACTGTTGTTCCGGTGTATTACTGTATATAGGAAAATGGAATCACCGTTTATTTTACCGTAAAAAGACGATCATTCAATTGCCAGGATTTGACCTGAAAATCTATGATTACAATTTTTACAAACTCGCTTTGAAACCACAAATCAAGCAGATATTCAATTGTTCGTTTACAAAAAAAAAATCTGAATGTATGATAACATATTTCTTCAATTCAAGATAAATATTCATGATGCGGTTTATTGTCCATTCTTTAACATGGTCAAGATATATAAGAACTGAAATTACATTTTCGGCACAGTCCCACTAAGAGCAGACATACATTACAGGGAAACAAAAACAGGACCGCCAACGGATCAGCCACTTACGGCGCTCCTTAAAAAAGGTCGGAAAAAGGTTATATTGGGGAAGGGGGGATGAGTAAAAAAATATCAGTCAAAGGCTGGACACTCGGGATGGGATCCATACTGAGTCCAAGGGGGAAAACATTTATTTGCCATAGCACACATAAACATGTTACATATAATCACAACAACTCGCAACAGAGGTGGGGAGTTGGAGCCATGGAGGCTGGCTGTCGCTAAAAAACGCTACTCAGCCGTCCATCACTCCGAAGGAATCAAGCTGTAGTGAAAACGTGGGGTGTGTATATATGCCCGTCGTCTTGGGTGTAGAGATGTGGTGTCCATAGGCCTGGGGCCTAAAAATCTGAATGTATGATAACATATTTGTTAAATTCAAGATAAATATTCAAGATGCGGTTTATTGTCCATTCTTTAACATGGTCAAGATATATAAGAACTGAAATTACATTTTCGGCACAGTCCCACTAAGAGCAGTCATACATTACAGGGAGACAAAAACAGGACCGCCAACGGATCAGCCACTTACGGCCCTCCTTAAAAAAGGTCGGGAAAAGGTGATATTTGGGAAGAGGGGATGAGTAAAAAGATATCAGTCAAAGGCTGGACACTCGGGATGGGATCCATACTGAGTAAAAGGGGGAAAAAATTAATTTGCCATAGCACACATAAACATGTTACATATAATCACAACAACTCGCAACAGAGGTGGGGAGTTGGATCCATGGAGGCTGGCTGTCGCTAAAAAAACGCTACTCAACCGTCCATCACTCCGAAGGGAATCAAGCTGTAGTGAAAACGTGGGGTGTGCATATATGCCCGTTGTCTTGGCTGTAGAGATGTTGTGTCCATAGGCCTGGGGCCTTTATGCATGCAATGCAAGCAAAGTTTGACTCCCAGGTCTGGTTGAGGAGGGAGGGAGGTCAAAAGCGTTCATCATTGAGGAGTCCTCGGCGGGGATGTTTTCAGAACAGCCGGCTCCTGTTGTTGCAGCGTCAAGGCCATTCGAGGGGGTCAACTCGTAGATTGTGATTTTAGTTTTTCCAAGCGAGCAGACATTACAATGGCTTGTCTGGTCTATTCGTCCATGCTGGCTGCTCTCATATCCAATTTTCGCATTTCAACAAGCTTTTCTATGATGCGATTCAGTTCAGAAATCGCCACAGTCTGTGATACCACAGCCCGACCCAAGCCTTCCATTGCGACAAACCGCCTTAGGGCTCTTTGAGTGGATGCCATCGTCTTACGAATTTGATGATACACCAGAGCAATACCCATTCACGGTTCCAAACAGGTAGATGTCTTCCACGTCCTCGATGGAAAGAACTGAGAGGCACATGATTCTCCATTTCTCCCAGGAATCAATTCCATGACTGGATTTTAGATTTTGCGGACAGCACAGAGAAAGAGGCTTTAAAACAAGTGCAGACAGGACAAGACCAAGAGGGAAATTGGGGATCAAGCAGATATTCAAATGTTTGTTTACAAAAAAAAATGAATGCATGATAACATATGTGGAGGTTGCCTCCTGGTGGGTTCTGCTGATCACACACTTGGACTGGAGTCCGGCGTTCAGAACTTGACAATATTTTATTGCTCATCAAGGTTTAGCACAATTCTCAACTTTTCAGTCGGCCTCCTTAGTGTTCGCATGCTTCCTTCTCTCCAAGCCCTCCTCCTACTTCTGCTCCTGACCCAGCTGGGCAATCTAATCACCTGTCAGCTGTGTTCCAACACCCCGCTCCTGCAGTAAGCCCGCCCACCACGCCCGCCTTCAAAACATATTTGTTGCATTATTAAATAATATTTAGGTTTTAAATATATATGCAAATGCATGCAGCACTTCATTTTTTTCGTCGACATGGAAAGACCGAATACTTTTAGTAGGAAAAGATAGTGTACTTTACTGACGCGGGCCATATAAAATGATGCGATTGCCTTGTCTCTGCTTCGTCTGCGTTCTGTCGTCTTATCTTCGTTGAGGTCCTCAAAGTCCTTGGCTGTTAGCGGGCTAAGACCAACAAAGTATCTGCGGCGAGGCAACCCTTCACATGCTGTGACTGACAACAAGTTTTGTCCTTGCACAGATAGAAAAGTACAACTTGAGCACAATTGATAATAACTATAGCCACGGCCTTTAAGCATAAGAGTATTGTGATAACTCATACATAATTATTCTAACAGACAACAATCTGTGCTGACTAAAAAAACATGAACAATCATATCACAGTATCTAGCCGGATGGTGTACGCTGTAGGTATGATATGTATCATCAATATTAAAGTATTATTTAATATTTGGGCTCCACATCCAGCTGTGTGAGGCACAACAGTGAGTGGACATTAATTACGTTATAAGTGTCATGATCCACGTCTTGGATCATGGCATATTCTGGTGTTGGTTCTGTTTATCACATTCTGTCTTGTATTTGTCTTCCTCAGTTCTTTGTGGCACTTCCTGGTTTTGTTTCCGTTGTCATAGTTACCTCCTTAGTGTCACCTGTCTCTGCTTTGATCACGCCCACCTGCCCTTGATTATTTCTCTCCCTATATATGCCCGCCTCTGTTTGACATTCAGTCTTGGACTCTTGCTTGCTCCACGCAACAGCTGACGCCGCTCTTCCAACATTGTGGTAAATCTATTTTTGTATACTTGTTAGCTTATATGCTATTTTGTTTGTTTATGTCCCTAGCTTCCACGCTAGCTCCCTTTGTTCTTTCTAGCTCCCAAGCTAGTTCTGTTCGTTTTTGGTCAGTGACTTTGTGCAAGTTGTTTTTGTTCTTAGTTTGTTTTATTATATAAATAAAGTCCTATCCCTACCCTCACGCTGTGTTCCATCTTCCGCTGCACCCACGAGAGAAGAACTCGTCACCACAATGCCACCGAGACGTCACAATAAGGAGCCGGACTAAATGGGCCCCAGTGTGTGAATGTGAGTGTGAATGTTGTCTGGCCCTGCGATAAGGTGGCGACTTGTCCAGGGTGTACCCCGCCTCCCGCCCGATTGTAGCTGAGATAGTCACCAGTGCCCCCCGCCACGCCAAAGGGAATGAGCGGTAAAAATGGATGGATGGATGGAGCCAGACACATATAGGACCACGGTCTATTAGGGCGGATTATTTAAGTCTCACCTTAAAACTCATCTGTATACTCTAGCCTTTAAATAGACCTCCTTTTTAGACCAGTTGATCTGCCGCTTCTTTTCTTTCTCCTATGTCCCCCCCTCCCTTGTGGAGGGGGTCCGGTCCGATGACCATGGATGAAGTACTGGCTGTCCAGAGTCGAGACCCAGGATGGACCGCTCGTCGGGACCCAGGATGGACCACTCGCCTGTGTATCGGTTGGGGACATCTCTACGCTGCTGATCCGCCTCCGCTTGAGATGGTTTCCTGTGGACGGGACTCTCGCTGCTGTCTTAGATCCGCTTTGAACTGAACTCTCGCGGCTGTGTTGGAGCCACTATGGATTGAACTTTCACAGTATCATGTTAGACCCGCTCGACATCCATTGGTTTCGGTCCCCTAGAGGGGGGGCGGGGTGGGTTGCCCACATCTATAAATAAATATAAATAAATGGGTTGTACTTGTATAGCGCTTTTCTACCTTCAAGGTACTCAAAGCGCTTTGACACTACTTCCACATTTACCCATTCACACACACATTCACACACTGATGGAGGGAGCTGCCATGCAAGGCGCTAATCAGCACCCATCAGGAGCAAGGGTGAAGTGTCTTGCTCAGGACACAACGGACGTGACGAGGTTGGTACTAGGTGGGGATTGAACCAGGGACGCTCGGGTTGCGCACGGACACTCTACCACTGCGCCACGCCGCCCCAAAAACAGAAACGAGCAGACATTCCACTACTGTCGTGTCCTCGCTCTCTTTCCGGACTTTGACAGACACAAAATATGGTACAAAAGGTCAGAAATTGCACTACACGAACACCACCCCCAAAGAGGCATCCTACAGGAAAAATACAACCCCTGTTTCCATATGAGTTGGGAAATTGTGCTAGATGCAAACACAAACAGAATACAACGATTTGCAAATCCCTTTCAACCCACATTCAGTTGAATACGCTACAAAGACAAGACACTTGATGTTCAAACCGACAAACTTTTATATTTTTTTGCAAATAATAATTATCTGAGGTCCTCTCCAAGGTTTCTCATAGTCAGCATTGTCACTGGCGTCCCACTGGATGTGAATTCTCCCTGCCCACTGGGTGTGAGTTTTCCTTGCCCTTTTGTGGGTTCTTCCCAGGATGTTGTAGTCGTTATGATTTGTGCAGTCCTTTGAGACATTTGTGATTTGGGGCTATATAAATAAACATTGATTGATTGATTATCTTGTGCGGGATTATACCAAGTACCGTCGCATCCTGCCTGCTTACTACTGCGGTAGCTTGTAACAAACATGTCCGCCATGTTTGACCGAGTTATTGTATGCAGTTTTTCCCCCAGAAAATGTGTTAGTTAAGGTGGTGACTGTCCAGGGGCGGGTAACAGGGTGGGTGGGTGTAAGGATCGGTGTAACTTTGGCCTGTCGCCATCACGTCTCCACCTCGTCGCCGCCACCACAGCCTGGGGGGAACTAGACTACAGACTGTGGTGAAGTAGGCCGGCTTTGTCGCATGAACAACCCTACAACTTTTGGTTGTGTTTTCCGCTCGTTTTTGCTGAATGGCAATATACGATATCCATCCGTTTTTTACTTCTTATTGCCTTTGTGGTCGCGGGGGGCACTGGTGCCTATCCCAGCTACAATCGGACGGAAGACGGTGTACACCCTGGACAAGTCTCCACCTCATCGCAGTGGCAATATACGATATATATCTCGATGTTTTTTTCTGTAAAGTAAAAACAAAACTGAGATACTAAAATAATGACTTTCCAAGTCAAATTAATGACTTACTGTAGTAAGCCTTTGCAATAAGCGTTTGAAGAAAATAGTTAAAAGTGGGGCCACATGCTGACATGTTTTCAACTCATCGTGCATTTAGGAAGCCTGTAGTTGTTTTTTGTTATGTAAATGTTATATTTTTATCAACAAGTGATAGAAGGGACCCTCCCATTCAAAACTGGGCTGCTACATTACTAATGATTAAGGTAACTAGAGCTGAACAAATATTATCAATCAATCAATGTTTACTTATATAGCCCTAAATCACTAGTGTCTCAAAGGGCTGCACAAACCACAACACAAACCACTACGACATCCTCGGTAGGCCCACATAAGGGCAAGGAAAACTCACACCCGGTGGGACGTCGGTGACAATGATGACTATGAGAACCTTGGAGAGGAGGAAAGCAATGGATGTCGAGCGGGTCTAACATGATACTGTGAAAGTTCAATCCATAATGGATCCAACACAATACAATACGATAGCAATAGGAGAGACTATTCATCCCTGAACACTATGGAGTTCATGTAGGCTTTATGATGCACTTACATTGTTATATCAACTATCAGAGACAAAAACTTTTCATTTAACATAATGCCCGTTTTTGCTGCTTCAACACAGCTCAATCAACACAGAAAAAGCTAAAGTGAAATAACTTAGTTGTGAACTGTCGGTCAATAATGCTTGTCTTACCCTCAGACAGGGCTTTGCTGTCCGTAACACACACACACACGCACGAACTCACACCGCACAGTGAGCTAACGTTACGCTAAAAGCCAATTAGCCTTCGCCTCGAGGACTGCGAGTGAGCTGAGCTGCCGCTTATGTTTCTAGAACGTCAACGGGCTCATAGTGATGTTACTGGTAGCTTACTGGGGATTGTTTATGATGATTTTGGGAGAGCCCGCTGCATTATGTTCACCTGCTAAACACCTTTCTGCTCATCCCACCGTCTCTCCTCTCTGCCTGCCTGAGCATTGACTGCATGCGCTCTGAATACGCACTGCTGATTGGATGTTACATGTGATTTGAATACGCACTGCTGATTGGCTGTTACCACTCTGCCTGTAACCAATCAGATGGTTGTGTGGGTGGGACAATGCTGGGTGCTGCAGAGACGTACTGACAGAGGCAGAGGCAGAACTAAACGGAGCAGCTTGTTAAGACTTTAGTTTAGGCTTGACCCTTTGTTGTTAAGGCGGCCGCCTTAACAACGAAGCGCTGCGGGAAACCCTGGTATGCTAAAAGCTCATCACCGTGATCAACCTGAAATTAATAACAGTCATTAATTAGGATCATATAATTGCCTAGCCTATAGTGAATAACACAAATATTACGCATCGTATCGTAACACATTGACCTTATTTGTGTTCCTCAGACATCCAGCAGCTGATTGGTCATCCTAAAGAACCTCCGCCTCAGTCGCGGGGGGAGAACTCTACTTTGAAGCAGGAAGCTTTAAAGCCATTTCACATTAAAAGGGAAGAGGAGGAACTCTGCATCACTCAGGAGGGAGAGTGTCTTCTAGGACGAGAGGAAGCTGATTACACCAAGTTTCCACTGAGTATTTTCTCTGTGAAGACTGAAGATGATGAAGAGAAACCACAAGTAGACAACCTCTTAGCTCCACTATCAGACAGTGAGGCTGAAAATGATGTTGAAGAAACTTTGAGCAGCGATACAGACTGTGAAGGTGATATGAGGACTCACGCTGATAACAAACACGTCGACTTCTCTAAAGAGAAGACTTGTAAAACAATTTTGAGTTGTTTAGTTTGTGGTACAAATTGTACAAACAAAAGCAATTTGACGGAACACATGAGAACACACGCAGGAGAAAAAACATTTTATTGTTCAGTTTGTGGTAAAAGCTTTTCTCAAAATAGCAGTTTGACTCAACACATGAGAACGCACACAGGAGAAAGACCATTTGATTGTTCAGTTTGCGGTAAAAACTTTTCCCAAAAGAGCCATCTGACACAACACATGAGAACACACACGGGAGAAAAACCATACACTTGCTCGGTTTGCGGTAAAAGCTTTTTTCAAAATAGCAGTTTGACTGAACACATGAGGTCGCACACAGGAGAAAAACCCTTTATTTGTTCAGTTTGCGGCAACAGTTTTTCTCAAAATAGCAGTTTGACTCAGCACATGAGGACGCACACAGGCGAAAGACCATTTGATTGTTCCGTTTGCGGTAAAAGCTTTTCCCACAAGAGCAGTTTAACTCAACACATGAGAACACACACCGGAGAAAAAACGTTCCATTGTTCAGTTTGTTGCAAAAGCTTTTCTCAAAACAAACAATTGATTGTCCACATGCGAAAGCACACCAGGGAAAAACCATTCAATTGTTCAGTTTGCTGCAAAAGCTTTTCTCACAGGGGCAATTTGACCAAACACATGAGAACACACACTGGAGAAAAATCTTTTAATTGTTCATTTTGTAGCAAAAGCTTCTCCTACAGACAGGGGTTGACTCGGCACGAAATGAAACACACGGGAGAGAAAACATTCAGTTGTTCAGTTTGTGAGAAAAGTTACACTCAAAGGACACATTTGTCCGATCACCTAAGAACACACAGTAGGAAAAACGTCTAGTTGTTTGTGGTGAATGCTCTCCTCAAAGTAACATGACTTCTCATCCCACGAGAACACACACGGGAGAAAAATATTTAGAGACCCAATTTATGGTGAAAGGTTTTTGTATTGACAAAATACACATCCCCTGAAGAGAACCGTTGCAGATATTCTGTATGCAGTCAAAGACATGTTTGCTGAAATGCCACATGAGAACACACACACAGAAAAACTATTTGCTCAGTTTGTTTTAAAACATTTTAGCAGAGACTAGTTTCTGGATCCTCATTTGTTCCAAAGTAGTGGTCATCGTCAGCTCTCACAAAGTCTGCCTTGATTTGTAGCAGCAAACACAGAACCCTTTCTCGATTTTATTGTTGTTTATGGAAATAGCGCAAAGTTGCTATGCGCTCTGTGAAATCAATTCACCCCGGAAATATATTACTGACAGAAAATGCTCAAATTGACAAAGATACTGTAAATTCTTAAATTAAACATTGTGTGTTATGAATGTGTGTGTCACTGATTGTCAGCTTCAAACACTGATGACATCTATTAAACAAGACAAGAAGAAAGGAATTGAACAGAGACAGCATTAAATTTGGCTCAAAGATTGTTCGCCTTTTTTATTTGGACTGTCCCTGATTACATGGCAACAGCTGTTTCTAAGGCATGGGGGTTGTAAACAGCCATCGCCTTTGATTACAACAGATCAAAGAAAGGGTTGCCTTGAAGGGAGTCAGGCCCTGCTTCCTCTCCGCCTTGTAGTTTTTGGGTCAAGGCAAAATCTGTGGATTACAATAGAAGAAAGAAACTGAACATCTTCATGTTGCTTCCCGTCCTGCGCAGTGGAGTTTTACAAGCCTTTTTCTTGGTAGGATCAAAGACAGCTCGCCGGGACGTCATGGCAACACAAAGTTTTGTGCTAACTTAGATACAATTATTCTGATGCTAATTGTATGTACAATTTAATTGGTGGTCTTAAATGATTGTAGAATGCTTCATAGGTGGACAAGATAAATCCCCATTGCCTGCATTGTTAGCTGCTTCAAGCTAGAAGTTGTTGACTATTTAGAATGCACAGAAAATGGAAAGACAAGTGTGCTTCTCTCACATAAAGATTGTGGATGATGTCAACATTTTTAAAAAAGTGCAGTTTTCATTTTAACATTAAGAAAGACAGCCATGATTTTTGGAGTCACTTTAATAACATCCAGCTTTTTCTCACCGTCACACATTAAGATCGAGCTCAAAGAAAAACGACACACGTTCAGCCTTCACAATAAAAGCGCTGTGCGGGCAAGAGTGCAATACGTAAAATAAAAAATTGATACTGTGTTTGGTAATGCTGATTGATTTTTAGCTTGTGTTTTTTGAAAAATACATGAGAAGACGACCTTGAAAAAAAAAATTGCAAATTCGCAAAAATGAGGAACAAAATAGCAATTGGAACATTTTCTAAAATTGTTCAGCCCTTGATCCCTTAGAGGAGAAAAACCTTTTAAATGCTCATGTTTGGTAGCAAAGCTTGATCATGTAAGAAATGACTTGGTCCATTTTGTACTAATAGGTTGTTAATTCATAGAAGTGTAATGTCAGGTGTGAGAGAGAAGTGAGCTAAAAAGTGATGATTGATGTGTGTATGATGCCACATTCCCTCATGAGTTCTACAAACCCTGTTTCCATATGAGTTGGGAAATTGTGTTAGATGTAAATATAAACAGAATACAATGATTTGCAAATCATTTTCAACCCATATTCAGTTGAATATGCTACAAAGACAACATATTTGATGTTCAAACTGATAAACCTTTTTTTTTTGTGCAAATAATCATTAACTTTAGAATTTGATGCCAGCAACACTTGACAAAGAAGTTGGGAAAGGTGGCAATAAATACTGATAAAGTTGAGGAATGCTCATCAAACACTTATTTGGAACATCCGACAGGTGTGCAGGCTAATTGGGAACAGGTGGGTGCCATGATTGGGTATAAAAACAGCTTCCCAAAAAATGCTCAGTCTTTCACAAGAAAGGATGGGGCGAGGTACACCCCTTT
>NC_084611.1:5356513-5426513 GCF_033978795.1 Nerophis ophidion | reverse complement strand
CCAAGGGAAAAAAAACCAACAACTCATAGCCATAGTACACATCCCTCTTACATGTGTGTAAGAGGGAAACATCAAAGAACACAGAGGACATTAAAGACATTAAAGCAGCAGATACAACCAGACACTTCTACGTACAATTATGAATAAAAAGTAAAATAAACATATACACTGTGGTGTTGTGTTAATAGTATTTTAGTGAGATTATAAAGTCATACCTGAAAGTCGGATGGCTGCGGTGAACGGCAGTGTCTCTGAGAGAAGCCGAGGAGCCAAGATCACAGCTGCCTTTTTGAGCAGCAGGAGGAGGTCGCATAATCCACTCAAGTCTCCGATAAGAGCCGACTTAATATCACAATTTCCCCATCCAAAAACTTGCTGGTTGACGTAGAGAAACATGTTCGCTTGACCGCTCTGTGTTAAAGCTTCACAACAAACAAAGAAACACCGGCTGTATTTCGGTTGCTAAAGGCGGCTGCAATCCCCCACTTTCCACCTGCATCTTTCTTCTTTGACGTCTCCATTATTAATTCAACAAATTGCAAAAGATTCAGCAACAAAGATGTCAAAAAAAAGTGTAATTATGCGATGAAAAGAGACGACTTTTAGCCGTGTGTGGTGCTGGGAGAACATGTCCGCTCCAACCAAGCACACGTCAACATAAGCGTCATCATTCTGTGACGTTTTCAACAGGATGCCTCGTGGGAAATTTTAAAATTGCAATTTAGTAAACTAAAAAGGCCGTATTGGCATGTGTTGCAATGTTAATATTTCATCATTGATATATAAACTATCAGACTGCGTGGTCGCTAGTAGTGGCTTTCAGTAGGTCTTTAGTGCACTAAGATGACATATCAAAACAACACTAAATTAAAGTGCACTCTTTGTACAGAACACCACTACAATAGTTTAAAACAAATAAAGTGCACTTTAGTGCATGATGTCACACAAGTTATTTCAACAACTGTCAAATACAAATGAGCTGCATAATAGGAAATCAAATAGTGTATGTCCTTCGCTATGTGGTGGGTTCCTGCGGACGTTGTCTCCTTCTGTTGTTGACTGTTTTTTTCATATGATGTTGATGTGGAAATGGTTGCTAAAAGGGGAACATTATCACAATTTCAAAAGGGTTAAAAACAATAAAAATCAGTTCCCTTGTTGTATTTTTTGAATTTTTTTTCAAAATGTTACCGGTCTCGGAATATCCCTAAATAAAGCTTTAAAGTGCCTTATTTTCAGCTCTCTGCGAAGACACTGGCCATTTCCCTGTGACGTCACACAGTGCTGCCAATGTAAACAAACAATGGGAATACCACAGCAAGATTTAGCGACATTAGCTCGGATTCAAACTCGGATTTCAGTGGCTTAAGCGATTCAACAGATTACGCATGTATTGAAACAGATGATTGGAGTATGAAAGTATTGAAGAAGAAACTGAAGCTATTGAGCGAATAGCTATTGACGCTATTCATAGCCATAGCATGGCCGAATAGCTGCGTTAGCATCGCCGGTAAAATGTGCGGACCAAACGATCAGGATTTTCGCATCTTTTGACACTGGAGCAACTTAAATCCGTCGATTGGTAAGTGTTTGTTTCGCATTAAATGTAGGTGGAAGGAAACGTAATATAGTTGCAAATGCATCTGCAGGTTATCCATACATCTCTGTGCCATGTCTGCTTTAGCACCGCCGGTAAATAGCATGTTAGCATCGATTAGCGTAGCATATTAGCATCGATTAGCTGGCAGTCAACATCAACAAAACTCACCTTTGTGATTTCGTTGACTATCGTTGCAAATGCATCTGCAGGTTATCCATACATCTCTGTGCCATGTCTGTCTTAGCATCGCCGGTCAAATGTGGAGACACTCTGGCACATTCAATGGGGGTCTGGCGGCAGACACTTTGGCATCTTGGGGCCAGTGGTGCAACTTGAATCCCTCCCTATTTGGTGTTGTTACACCCTCCGACAACACACCGTCGAGGCATGATGTCTCCAAGGTTCCAAAAAATAGTCCAAAAAACGGAAAATAACAGGGCTGAGACCCGGTGTTTGTAATGTGTTGAAAATGAAAATGGTGGGTGTGTTACCTCGGCGACGTCACATTCTGACGTCATCGCCTCCAGCGCGATAAACAGAAAGGCGTTTAATTCGCCAAAATTCACCCATTTAGAGTTCGGAAATCGGTTAAAAAAATAGATGGTCTTTTTTCTGCACCATCAAGGTATATATTGACGCTTACATAGGTCTGCTGATAATGTTCCCCTTTAAGCATTTTGTGGGTGTGGCACCGGCCGGAGATGTTGACATGAAGGGTTTCAAGAAGTCCTTATTCTTTGTCATAATGGGGGGGTCGCAGCTTGCTGCGGGGTCGTTCTCCCAGGAAGGCGGACGGACAACTCGGGACATGCCGTTTAGGTAAAAACCAACAAAATTAACATAAACTATGAACATAACGCAAACAACACTTACTGTGACTTGAAAAGAACGGCATGAACTTTGGCATGAAAAAACGAAAAACACAGTGAGCGCTTTTTGTTTGTACCTTTTTAGTCACAATTAAATCATGTTTTAACCTAAACGCCATGTCCCGAGTTGTCCGTCTGCCTTCCTGGGAGAACGACCCCCCCCCCCCCCCCCATTATGACAGAAACAAACAGCACATGGCCAAACAAAAACAGGATCAACATACAACTTCAAACTGTGTTAAAGGGGAGCAAGAAATGGCTAGAAAGTAGGTTTGTAAAATAAAACCTATGCGCATTGTCCCTGAAGAACCACCATGCCATGTGATGTAGACCACCATGAAGTGTTTTAAATGTAGAAGAAAATCATGATTTGACCTATTTTTAAAATATAAATTTGAAGTAGAAACTGGAGTCAACATACAATATTGTGATATCGTGACATGGAGATATTGGTAACATGCAGCTAAAATGCGATACTCTACAGAATTCACTGAAAAACGTAAAAATACAGCCCAAAATATAAGTTGTATATATGTACACTAAAGATGTACGCTATACCGGTACTAGTATAGTATCGCGGTACTAATGAATCAAAAACGGTACTATACTCTTTTTGATAAGTACCGGTTCGCCATATTTCTTTTTACAGGCATGACGGCATTGCTCGTTTTACGAGCAAAGGAGCATGTTCGGCAGTGCGCACGCACTGAGTACTTACAAGCAGACACAGTGTGTAGACAGAAAAGGGAGAATGGACGCACTCAGGCTAAAAAACTAACAAAAAAGATGAGGCTATAACACTAAAAACGCCCACAGAAAGAGGTGCTTTAAGACATGGCTAACGTCCATCCGCAATGGGCAGTGTTTTAGCTACTTCTACATCACTAATCCTCGTCTCCATGGCGATAAATAGAGTAAGTTTCTTACAAGTATCATTATCACCGCAGGACGAGGAACAGCTAAACATGCTTCACTACACACCGTAGGAGGATACAATAGCTCACCGGCGTCACAATGTAAACAAATGCCATGTGCGGATCTACAACTGACATCCACTGTAATGATACCAAGTACAAGAGCGTATCTTGTAAATACTACTATGATTACATTGATATTTTTAGCATCACAAAATCTTTTTTTTAATTTTTTTTTAGTATGTTATGTTTGTAAACTCAGGAAATACGTCCCTGGACTAATGAGGACTTTGAATATGACTAATGTATGATCCTGTAACTACTTGGTATCGCATTGATACCTAAATTTGTGGTATCATCCAAAACTAATGTAAAGTATCAAAAAAGAGAAGAATACTGTATTTCCTTGAATTGCTGCCGGGCATATGGTATGCACCTGCCTTGAATTACTGCCGGGTCAAACTCGCTTCCCAAAATAATTAGCGCATGCTTAGTTAAACTCGTTACGTCACGAGTTACACTTCCCCTGTCATCATTTTCAAAACGGAGGAGGCTGATTTCAATATCGGTAATTTGAAATCGCTTAAAGGGAAGAAGATTAAGAGCTGATCAGTAGGATTTAAGGTCCAAGCTTACATCACTCTCAAATTTTTACTGCATACCTTTGGTAAGTGCCGGAGTGAGAAGAGGTTTTAAAATAATTTGCGCATGCTTACTTTTACCGCATGCCTTTGGTAAGCGCAGGAGTGAGAAGAGGTTTTAAATGAATTAGCGCTCCAGAAGTGGAGATAGAACATGTTAAAACAGAAAATAATCAGATATTAACAGTAAATGAACAGGTAGATTAATAATATTTTTTTACAGCTTGTCCTTCATAATGTAGATAAAATAATAGGTAGATAAATGATACAATATGTTACTGCATATGTCAGCAGACTAATTAGGAGTCTTTGTTTGTTTACTTACGACTATAGGACAAGTTGTCTAGTATGTTCACTATTTTATTTAAGGCCAAATTTTTCTTTGATTGCAATAAGAAACATTTGTTTAATAGACCCTAAGATTTTTTGTTGAAATAAAGCTAAAAATGCCATTTTGTTTGTGGTCCACTTTATTTAGAAACGTATCGAAATACATTTTGCTACCATTACCAAAATTTTGGTATCGAGACAACCCTAATCAATCAATCAATGTTTACTTATATAGCCCTAAATCACTAGTGTCTCAAAGGGCTGCACAAACCACTACGACATCCTCGGTAGGCCCACATAAGGGCAAGGAAAACTCACACCCAGTGGGACGTCGGTGACAATGATGACTATGAGAACCTTGGAGAGGAGGAAAGCAATGGATGTCGAGCGGGTCTAACATGATACTGTGAAAGTTCAATCCACAATGGATCCAACACAGTCGCGAGAGTCCAGTCCAAAGCGGATCCAACACAGCAGCGAGAGTCCCGTTCACAGCGGAGCCAGCAGGAAACCATCCCAAGCGGAGGCGGATCAGCAGCGCAGAGATGTCCCCAGCCGATACACAGGCGAGCAGTACATGGCCACCGGATCGGACCGGACCCCCTCCACAAGGGAGAGTGGGACATAGAAGAAAAAGAAAAGAAACGGCAGATCAACTGGTCTAAACAGGGAGTCTATTTAAATGCAAGAGTAAATGCCATGTGCGGATCTACAACTGACATCCACTGTAATGATACCAAGTACAAGAGCGTATCTTGTCGATACTACTATGATTACATTGATATTTTTAGCATCACAAAATCTTTTTTTTAATTTTTTTTTTATGTGTGTTATGTTTATAAACTCAGGAAATACGTCCCTGGACTAATGAGGACTTTGAATATGACTAATGTATGATCCTGTAACTACTTGGTATCGCATTGATACCTAAGTTTGTGGTATCATCCAAAACTAATGTAAAGTATCAAAAAAGAGAAGAATACTGTATTTCCTTGAAATGCCGCCGGGCATATAGTATGCGCCTGCCTTGAATTACTGCCGGGTCAAACTCGCTTCCCAAAATAATTAGTGCATGCTTAGTATTACCGCCTGGTTAAACTCGTTACGTCACGAGTTACACTTCCCCTGTCATCATTTTCAAAACGGAGGAGGCTGATTTCAATATCGGTAATTTGAAATCGCTTAAAGGGAAGAAGATTAAGAGCTGATCAGTAGGATTTAAGGTCCAAGCTTACATCACTCTCAATTTTTTACTGCATACCTTTGGTAAGTGCCGGAGTGAGAAGAGGTTTTAAAATAATTAGCGCATGTTTACTTTTACCGCATGCCTTTGGTAAGCGCAGGAGTGAGAAGAGGTTTTAAATGAATTAGCGCTCCAGAAGTGGAGATAGAACATGTTAAAACAGAAAATAATCAGATATTAACAGTAAATGAACAGGTAGATTAATAATAATTTTTTACAGCTTGTCCTTCATAATGTAGATAAAATAATAGGTAGATAAATAATACAATATGTTACTGCATATGTCAGCAGACTAATTAGGAGTCTTTGTTTGTTTACTTACGACTAAAAGACAAGTTGTCTAGTATGTTCACTATTTTATTTAAGGCCAAATTTTTTCCTTGATTGCAATAAGAAACATTTGTTTAATAGACCCTAAGATTTTTTCGTTGAAATAAAGATAAAAATGCCATTTTTTTTGTGGTCCATTTAATTTAGAAACGTATCGAAATACATTTTGATACCAGTACCAAAATTTTGGTATCGAGACAACCCTAATCAATCAATCAATGTTTACTTATATAGCCCTAAATCACTAGTGTCTCAAAGGGCTGCACAAACCACTACGACATCCTCGGTAGGCCCACATAAGGGCAAGGAAAACTCACACCCAACGTCGGTGACAATAATGACTATGAGAACCTTGGAGAGGAGGAAAGCAATGGATGTCGAGCGGGTCTAACATGATACTGTGAAAGTTCAATCCACAATGGATCCAACACAGTCGCGAGAGTCCAGTCCAAAGCGGATCCAACATAGCAGCGAGAGTCCCGTTCACAGCGGAGCCAGCAGGAAACCATCCCAAGCGGAGGCGGATCAGCAGCGCAGAGATGTCCCCAGCCGATACACAGGCAAGCAGTACATGGCCACCGGATCGGACCGGACCCCCTCCACACGGGAGAGTGGGACATAGAAGAAAAAGAAAAGAAACGGCAGATCAACTGGTCTAAAAAGGGAGTCTATTTAAAGGCTAGAGTATACAAATGAGTTTTAAGGTGAGACTTAAATGCTTCTACTGAGGTGGCATCTCGAACTGTTACCGGGAGGGCATTCCAGAGTACTGGAGCCCGAACGGAAAACGCTCTATAGCCCGCAGACTTTTTTTGGGCTTTGGGAATCACTAATAAGCCGGAGTCCTTTGAAGGCAGATTTCTTGCCGGGACATATGGTACAATACAATCGGCAAGATAGGATGGAGCTAGACCGTGTAGTATTTTATACGTAAGTAGTAAAACCTTAAAGTCACATCTTAAGTGCACAGGACGCACACTAGATGATAATAATTCATAATTCATTGGACAAACCGTGTCAAAAATGTAAGTAATTGGAATGATCAATTTCCATTCATTGCAATTGTAAAGAAAGTGGAAACATTTCTTGCTACTTAAATGTGGGGAAAAAAAAGTCTACTTTGTTACTGTTGACTTTTTAAAAACATATATATATATATATATGTCCTGGGTATCATGTTAAACTACTTCCAGGCATGAGATGGGAGGTTGTGTGTGTGGTTAGTGAGTCCCAACTAACGTCTATAAAATGCACACAAAGAACCGTCTGCACCTTCTCTTGTGATTGGCGGGCGGTCAGCGCCATAAAGCTGAGCGGGTCCCTGGGTAAATGGGGCGTGGACAACAAACAGGACAGACTAAGTTCAACAGCCCAGTAAGGCAATTAGTCTAGGAGAAGGATCTCTGATATAAAATACCCCTTCCAACCCGCACCAAGCCAGCGTGGAAGGTGTAGGCCAGGGGTGCCCATTACGTCGATCGCGAGCTACCAGTCGACCGCGGGGGGAGGGGGGGGTGGCGGGGGGGGGGGGGGGGGGGGGCGGGTCAGTCGATCTCCAGCCAGGCTTTTAAAAAAAAAATAGACCTAAAATGAGTGATCATCAATCTTCACCAAGACGTCACTTAAATGACATTCACGGTACCGGAGGGTCTTGTGAGATGACGCTGGCTGCTGCAAGATCATTATTATGAAAATATGACCGAGAGGAAGGCGAGAAACACTTTTTATTTCAACAGACTCTCGCGGCGTACCTTCCGTCAAAACTCTAAAGGCCGACTGCACATTTCCTATCTTCACAATAAAAGCCCTGCTTCATGCTGCCTGCGCTAACTAAATACAGAGTCTCGGAAAACTGGCGTGCACAAGCGATCCCTCAGAAAGCTGGCGTGCACATCACTTGTGCACGCCAGCTTTCCGAGACTCTTATTTTGTTAGCGCAGGCAGCATGAAGCAGGGCTTTTATTGTGAAGATAGGAAATGTGCAGTCGGCCTTTAGAGTTTTGACGGAAAGGACGGCGCGAAAGTCTGTTGAAATAAAAAGTGTTCATCGCCTTCCTCTCTGTCATTTTTTCATAATAATGAACTGGCAGCAGCCAGCGTCATCTCACAAGACCCTCGGGTGCCGTGAATGTCAATCAAGCAAGCTACGGAATTTGCCGCCAATGTTTTTCTTGTAAAGTGTATGGAAGCTGGATGAATTAGATGCCAAAAACCAACCACTTTCATGTGGTATTGTACAGAAAGGACAACTTTTTTTCTCCTCCATTTGAAAATGTGGGCGTTATCATCATTACTGTCTGATTCCAATCAATGCAAGTCATCAGAATCAGGTAATACACCAACTTATATTCTTGTCTTGGTGCAAGAAAGACATCTATATGTGTTACACATGCTTGTATTATCATTAAACACATTTAACTTGTTTACAAAAATGTCTCTTTCATAAATAAATAAATATAAATGATATATATAAATGAGGTAGATCCCCTCGAGTTGGTCAATTGAAAAGTAGCTCGCCTGCAGAAAAAGTGTGGGCACCCCTGGTGTAGGCTAATAAGCAGCATGAAAAGTACGCCAAATGGCAGAAACATGCTGAGGCTTTCGTCCTGACAACGGCTGATGATGATGATGATGATATATATATATATTTCTATTTATGAAAAAAATTTGAGATATAACTCCTTATTGATTTTTTCCCCACTGCTACTTTGTAGTATCTTAACAGTAGGTTAGAAATGTGTGAATTATATGTTAGCAATGTCAGCTCAATTTGATATGTAGCTAGCTTAGCCTTCTACTGTAAGACATTAGCATCACCGTCCTCCGGCAAATAATTGGATGTTTCCATATTGATTTTTTTCCCCCCACTGCTAGTTTGTAGTATCCTAATGTCCATCCAACTAGATGTTTTCTATTTGCTGTGATTTTAGCTTCACTTGTCTGGGTCCAATCCAAGTCATGTAAACATTGATACATCATTCTGGCAAGGCACTAAATGAATGGCTATGAAACACTACACACACACACATGCAGTACATAGAAGGAAGTGTGTAAAGTGTCTTTGTGTTCTGCAGACTTTCAACAGGCGATTTGTCATCCAGAAGAACTTCCCCCTCAGTCTGGGGGGAGCCCCACTTTGAAGCAGGAAACACCACAACCACCTCACATTAAAAAGGAAGAGGAGGAACTCTGGATCACTCAGGAAGGAGATTGTTTACTTGGATTGCAGGAAGCTGATCTCACCAAGCTGCCACTGACTGTTGTGTCTGTGAAGACTGAAGATGATGAAGAGAAACCGCATCCAGACGACCTTTTAGCTCCACTATCAGATAATGAAGGTGCGGACGAGGTTGAAGAAACTTTGAGCAGCGATGCAGACTGTGAAGGTGATATGAGGACTCACACTGACAACCAGGACTCTGAATTCTCTAAAAATAAGAGAGGTAAAACATGTTTGATTTGCTCAGTTTGTGGTAAAAGTTTTACTAAAAAGAGCTATCTGAATCAACACATGAGAACACACACAGAAGAAAAAACATTTACTTGTTCAGTTTGTGGAAAAAGCTTTTCTCAAAAGAGGAGTTTGCTTCAACACATGGGAACACACGCTGGAGAAAAAACATTTAGCTGTTCAGTTTGTGGTAAAAGTTTTACTCGAAAGAGCCACTTGACTCAGCACATGAGAACACACACAGGAGAAAAAACATTTAGTTGTTCAGTTTGCGGTAGAAGCTTTTCTCGAAAGGGAACCATGAGTCAACACGCGAGGACACACACGGGAGAAAAACCATTTGCTTGCGTAGTTTGTGGGAAAAGCTTTTCTCAAAAGAGCTGTTTGCCTCAACACATGAGAACGCACACAGGAGAAAAACCGTTTAACTGTTCAGTATGTGGCAAAAGCTTTACTATGAAGATCCATGTGACTAACCACATGAGAACACACACGGGTGAAAAACCATTTAACTGTTCAGTTTGTGGTAAAACATTTTCTCGAAACATCCACTTGACCCACCATACAAAATTACACACAGGAGAAAAATCATTCAAGTGTTCCGTTTGTGGCAAGCCCTTTTCTACTAAGAGGTATTTGACTCAGCACATGAGAACACACACAGGTGAGAAAATGTGCAATTGTCCGGTTTGTGGCAAAAAGTTTTGTCGGAGCAGCTATTTGCCCGAACACATGAAATTACACGAGGAAGAAAAACCGTTTAACTGCTCACTCTGCGGCAGAAGCTTTTCTTTCAAGGGCTATTGGACCAAACACATGAAAACGCACACAGAAGTGTTTCCATTTAGTTGTTCGATTTGTGGTGAAAGGTTCCCGCACAATGCAGACGCAGTAAAACACGCAAGAACACACATGGGACAATAAACACTCAGCTGTTCAGTTCGTGGTATGTGACGACATCCAACCAAACCCAGGACCTCCTCAAAATAACTGCTTTTTCCACAAATATCTGAGGTATTTGTATACATTTGGAGTATCTGGAGCATAATCTTATCTCCTCGTGACTCCATGTTTTGTGTGCATATGAAACTATCCTGAATAGTAAGATAAATGATGCTTGTAGTGTTTTTTTTACTCCTTTAATCGAGACAGACATCATCATGTCTGTCTCGCTGGGGAGGAATCGTAATTTTCCTCTGGAATGTCTGACTTTGAACACCAACAACATGAATCGATCTGCCTGAAACTACACCCTCCAAGGTCGCCTGGGGCCTCATGTATTAAGACTGGTGTGGATTACTTACTAATAAATGGTGTGCGCTCAAATCCAGTGAAAAACTCAGATGGCTTGACCCTTGTGTAATGTTCATATTGTTCATATTGTTGTTACTCAGTTGTTATTGACAATCAAACAATTGTATAGTATAATATTGAACAGATGTTTACCTTATCCCAATAAACATCTGTTTGGTATTTTAAAATAAAAGTGTTTGATTGTGAGGCATTAAAAGCCACATAAGTGCTACGGGTCCATCAGACCCACAAACGCTGGCTGAGTAACAACAATATGAACTTAGCATGGAAAATTTCTCTGCCAGTTTCTGCATCCCACAGGGATTCTTCTTTTGTTTTTCTGCACCTGCAGTTCCCACACAAGGTTGTAACATTGTTTGTCAACACTGTCTGCTCTCATTTTCTCGCACATTTGACCCTCTGATGTTCTGTGTACCTACACTCTGTCCTCCTCCTCTCTAGGCCTTCTGTGTGTGTGTGTGTGTGTGGTACACAGACATCAATTTCCACACTTCCAGACACCTTATATGTAATAGAAATGTGTGTGGGGGGGGCAAGTTCAGTATTACTTTCATTAAATATGTATTCTGTTATATGTTCTTTACAGAAAATGAGCCAAAGTCAGTGAGTCTCCATTTGAAAAAATAATTCATTGTATAATTTTTCTTTCAATAAAAAATGAAAATGGGTCCCTCAGACCCGAACACCATACAAGTGTGCGCACGTATTTAAAAACGATCATCAATCAATGTGGAATTAAGGGCTCGTGTTGGAGTAGTCTGCCCCTCCCTGTCCATGGCTTCATTTAAATACACAAATCATATTTAAATTAGCCATGTGCCCGAGATCCCCCACCTTACCAATCCAAAGAACACAAAGATAATGAGTAAGCTGAATAGAAAGATTTTTTGCTTGAGTGTAAAAATGTTCTACACTTTTTGCAAGTTAGTGCAGCAGTGCATGTGCGGGGAAAAGGTGCGGGTTAGTATTTCACACTTTAAAGGGGAACATTATCACAATTTCTGAAGGGTTAAAACAAAAAGAAAAATCAGTTCCCAGTGACTTATTTTATTTTTCAAAGTTTTTCTCAAAATTTTAGCCATCACGCTACCTGGAGGCAGGTAGCGAAAACGAAATTGAAGAAGAAACTGAAGCTTTTGAGCCATATCACGACAGACAGCGGCACGGGAGGAAGCGAGGACGAATTTGGCGATCGCCTTCTAACCAACGATTGGTATGTGTTTGTTTGGCATTAAATGTGAAAGGCTGGATGCAAATATAGCTACAAATGAGGCATAATGATGCAATATGTACATACAGCTAGCCTAAATAGCATGATAGCATCGATTAGCTTGCAGTCATGCCGTGACCAAATATGTCTGATTAGCACACTCCACATAAGTCAATAACATCAACAAAACTCACCTTTGTGCATTCATGCACAACGTTATAAATTTGGTGGACAAAATGAGACAGTGTCATGCCTGTAATTCAGTTTTATGTTTGATCATGTTTGTTTTGTTTTTGGACTCTTGTTTCCCGTTTTACACTTCCTGGTTTTGTTTGTTTCCATAGTAACCCATTAGTTTCCACCTGGTCTCCCAGTCACGCCCAACCCTCAGTCCCACACCCGTTTCTAATCATCATAGCTGCTATTTATACCATTCTGTTTCTGTCCTCGTCCTGGGAACTTTGCTAATTGATTTCTGCCTTCAATGCATTGTCTACCTATGCTGCTCATTCTCCATGCCCACGATCACCTCCCCCGCACCTTGCTATTCTTGACTCCTGGTTTTTTTTGTCACAGTAAGTGTTTTGTTTTAGTTATTTATAGTCATGCCATCGTGCTATTTCTGTTCATAGTTCATTCATGCCATCGTGCAAGTGTTTTTGTTTCCTGTTTGTATTTTGTAGCCAAGTTTTGTACCTCATTGTGAGCGCCCTTAGTTTGTTTATTTTTCTGTTTAGTGTATAAATAAATAAATATGTACCTGAATTCACACCTGGCTCGTCCCTATTCCCTCTCCGTCGAAGGAGCACACACAATCCATGTCCAAGCTTGACAGACAGAAAAATAAGTGGCATACATCACATCTTAGCCAAGACATCCAGGGGGTTTACCTCGCTCGTCTGCCGTCATCGTTTGCCGTGCTCCGTCGACCCTGATTAGCTCCCGAGGCACTCCGGCAGACTCACTGGTGGTCGATTTTCCAATATTGCAGATTTCGTTGACTTTATCGTTGGAAATGCATCTGCTTTGAGTGTCGCAGGATATCCACACATTCTTGCCATCTCTGTCGTAGCATAGCTGTCGTCGGTACAGTGTGCGGAACAAACGAGGGACTTTCGCATCTTTTGGCCAGTGGTGCAACTTGAATCCGTCCCTGTTGGTGTTGTTACACCCTCTGTTGGTGTTGTTACACCCTCTGTTGGTGTTGTTACACCCTCCGACAACACACCGACGAGGCATGATGTCTCCAAGGTACCGGAAAACAGTTGAAAAAATGGAAAATAACAGAGCTGATTTGACTTGGTGCGTGTAATGTGTTTGAGAAAATGGCGGATTGGTTCATGTTGTGACGTCACGGGTGAAAGGTCATCGCTCCGACAGGCAAACAATTGAAAGGCGTTTAAATCGCCAAATTCACCCTTTTAGAGTTCGGAAATCGGTTAAAAAAATATAAGGTCTTTTTTCTGCAACATCAAGGTATATATTGACGCTTACATAGGTCTGCTGATAATGTTACCCTTTAAACTTGGGTTTGTAACATGAGTATACTTTGCACACAAAGACCATCAGGGGCTTGTTTGAAAGATCTTAAAGGGGAACATTATCACAATTTCAAAAGGGTTAAAAACAATAAAAATCAGTTCCCAGTGGCTTTTTGTATTTTTTGAAGTTTTTTTCAAAATTTTACCGGTCTCGGAATATCCCTAAATAAAGCTTTAAAGTGCCTTATTTTCACTATCTTCGAAACCACTATCCATTTCCCTGTGACGTCACACAGTGCTGCCAATGTAAACAAACAATGGGAATACCACAACAAGATATAGCGACATTAGCTCGGATTCAGACTCAGATTTCAGCGACTTAAGCGATTCAACAGATTACGCATGTATTGAAACAGATGGTTGGAGTATGAAAATATTGAAGAAGAAACTGAAGCTATTGAGCGAATAGCTATTGACGCTATTCATAGCCATAGCATGGCCGAATAGCTGCGTTAGCATCGCCGGTAAAATGTGCGGACCAAACGATCGGGACTTTGTTTTTTTCGCATTAAATGTGGGTGGAAGGAAACGTAATATAGTTGCAAATGCATCTGCAGGTTATCCATACATCTCTGTGCCATGTCTGCTTTAGCACCGCCGGTAAATAGCATGTTAGCATCGATTAGCGTAGCATGTTAGCATCTATTAGCTGGCAGTCAACATCAACAAAACTCACCTTTGTGATTTCGTTGAATTTATCGTTGCAAATGCATCTGCAGGTTATCCATACATCTCTGTGCCATGTCTGCCTTAGCATTGCCGGTCAAATGTGGAGACACTCTGGCACATTCAATGGGGGTCTGGCGGCAGACACTTTGGCATCTTGGGGCCAGTGGTGCAACTTGAATCCCTCCCTGTTAGTGTTGTTACACCCTCCGACAACACACCCACGAGGCATGATGTCTCCAAGGTTCCAAAAAATAGTAGAAAAAATGGAAAATAACAGAGCTGAGACCCGGTGTTTGTAATGTGTTGAAAATGAAAATGGTGGGTGTGTTACCTCGGCGACGTCACATTCTGACGTCATCGCCTCCAGCTCGATAAACAGAAAGGCGTTTAATTTGCCAAAATTCACCCATTTAGAGTTCGGAAATCGGTAAAAAAAATAGATGGTCTTTTTTCTGCACCATCAAGGTATATATTGACGCTTACATAGGTCTGCTGATAATGTTCCCCTTTAAGATGTAGTTGAACCAAACAAAAACCAGCACGTTACTAAGTATGTGTCCTTTGCACTAAATTAGTCCAATTTCTCACATTGTCAGGTTCTAAATAAGCCTCCTATAACCCATGGAAACAGTCAGTCTAAAAAAAAAAATCGGACTAAAACACCTGGATCATGCGATCAAAGACCAGATCTCCCGAGGGGGTGGGTGGGTGCCACCGTAGGGGACCCTTCGTATCGCGCATGCGCCAGAGTTTCAACGCGCAGGATACAACCCGGAAGCATTATCTTAGATTAAAAACGTAGCAACAATTGGAATCAAGTGTCTATTTCAAAGTGCATCGATGGGAGGGAAAAAAAGGAAATGGAGATACCTTTCAGGAGGTAGTTCAGGAAATGTAAAATGCTGGCTTAATTGGGACCCCTGGACAAAATAGGGATTAGAGAAAAGAGAATGGATCAGGTGTGTTCTAGGGCAGTGGTTCTCAACCTTTTTTCAGTGATGTACCCCCTGTGAACATGTTTTTAATTCAAGTGCCCCCTAATCCAGGGGTAGGGAACCTATGGCTCTAGAGCCAGATGTGGCTCTTTTGATGACTGCATCTGGCTCTCAGATAAATCTTAGCTGACATTGCTTAACACGATAAGTAATTGATCATTACACTCAATATATAAATAACGTTCAAAATATTAAACATTCTCATGCATTTTAATCCATTCATCCGTTTTCTACCGCACCTGTTCAAGAAGTTGCATTAATTGTAGAATTATTTTATTTATTACTGGTTTACTATTTAATATTACTATTTATTACTAGCTTCAGAATAACAATGTTATTAAAAAGAATAAGTGACTTATTATACTCTAAAAATGTTGGTCTTACTTAAAATGCACGCATTTAGTTGTATTCAGTGTTAAAAAATATTATATGGTTCTCACGGAAATACATTTTAAAAATTTGACTTTCATGGCGCTCTCAGCCAAAAAGGTTCCTGACCCCTGCCCTAATCAGAGAAAAGCATTTTTGGTTGAAAAAAAGAGATAAAGAAGTAAAATACAGCACTATGTCATCACTTTCTGATTTATTAAATTGTATAAAAGTGCAAAATATTGCTCATTTGTAGTGGTCTTTCTTGAACTATTTGGAAAAAAAGGTATAAAAATAACTAAAAACTTGTTGACAAATAAACAAGGGATTCAATTAAAAACTTCTACACATAGAAGTAATCATCAACTTAAAGTGTCCTCTTTGGGGATTGTAATAGAGATCCATCTGGATTCATCAACTTCATTCTAAATATTTCTCCCCAAAAAAAGAAATCTTTAACATCAATATTTATGGAACATGTCAATCAATCAATCAATCAATCAATCAATCAATCAATGTTTATTTATATAGCCCCAAATCACAAATGTCTCAAAGGACTGCACAAATCATTACGACTGCAACATCCTCGGAAGAACCCACAAAAGGGCAAGGAAAACTCACACCCAGTGGGCAGGGAGAATTCACATCCAGTGGGACGCCAGTGACAATGCTGACTATGAGAAACCTTGGAGAGGACCTCAGATGTGGGCAACCCCCCCTCTCTAGGGGACCGAAAGCAATGGATGTCGAGCGGGTCTAACATGATACTGTGAAAGTTCAATCCATAGTGGCTCCAACACAGCAGCGAGAGTTCAGTTCAAGCGGATCCAAGACAGCAGCGAGAGTCCCGTTCACAGGAAACCATCTCAAGCGGATCAGCAGCGTAGAGATGTCCCCAACCGATACAGGCGAGCGGTCCATCCTGGGTCCCGACGAGCGGTCCATCCTGGGTCTCGACTCTGGACAGCCGGTACTTCATCCATGGTCATCGGACCGGACCCCCTCCACAAGGGAGGGGGGGACATAGGAGAAAGAAAAGAAGCGGCAGATCAACTGGTCCACAAAAAATCTTACCCACCACGCACTCTGATAGTTTATATATCAATGATGAAATATTAACATTGCAACACATGCCAATACGGCCGCTTTAGTTTACTAAATTGCGATTTTAAATTTCCCGCGAAGTATCCTGTTGAAAACGTCGCGGAATGATGCGAGCTTGTGACGTTATTGGTTGGAGCGGACATTTTATCCCAGCACCACTCACGGCTAAAAGTCGTCTGCTTTAATCGCATAATTACACAGTATTTTGGACATCTGTGTTGCTGAATCTTTTGCAATTTGTTCAATTACTAATGGAGACGTCAAAGAAGAATGCTGTTGGTGGAAAGCGGTGGATTGCAGCTGCCTTGAGCAACACTAACACAGCCGGTGTTCCTTTGTTTGTTTTGAAGCTTTAATATGGAACAGAGCGGTCAAGCGAACATGTTTCTCCACCACATGTCAACCGACAGGTTTCGGTGAGAAAATTATGGTAATAAGTCGGCTCTTACCATAAACATGAGCGGAGCTTGTGTTGTTCTTCCTGCAGCTGTCAAAGAGGCAGCTGCGACTTTCTTAGCTCCTCCATGGCTTCCATCAGAGACACTGGCGGTCACCACACTCCTCCAACTTTCAGGTATGACTATTTAATCTCACTAAAACACTAGTAACACAATAAGCCCAAAGAGGTGCTCTTCCCAAAAGTGATGTTTTGAAAAAGACTGTAATGTATCAGGCAATCACTTACTGGAATAGACTTCCACAATATCTGCTATCAATCACCAGCATAGTGGGCTTTAAGAATAAACTAAAAGGAGAAGTATTGCGTAAAGAGATTATTCTAGATTGTACCAAATGTCATGACTGTTTTTATTGACTATTGAGTATTTTATTGATTATGGGATAAGCAGCAGAAAACGAATGGATGATACTTTTTCGTCACTTATTGTTTGTCTTTGGTACACTAATGTGTATATTTTAGGCCATTGGTTCTTTGTTTTATTTTTGCAAAAATGTATACAGTATATCTATTTGTATATTTCTATTTTTATCTTTGGTATGAAAATTATTATGTAACAAAATGTATTAGTATTTTTTGGTTCTTTGTTGTTGCTATTTTTGTATAATGACAATTTATTATTGGATCATGTTGTACTGCATTTTAATCGTTTGTTCTGTGGTTGTGTGATGTTTTTTGCCTGGACCCCAAGAAGAATCGTCTCCACTGCGGTGTAGACTAATGGGGATCCTTAATAAACTAAACTAAGCAGATAAGGGATTTTCCAGAATTATCCTAGTAGATGTGTCTAATAACATCTGAATCACTCCCACTGCCCTCGCCTTTTTTTTTTTCTAGTGCTTCACTTTAGCTTTCCTCATCCACGAATCTTTCATCCTTGCTCAAATTAATGGGGAAATTGTTGCTTTCTCGGTCCAAATCGCTCTAGCTGCTGGTGGCCATGATTGTAAACAATGTTCAGATGTGAGGAGCTCTACAACCCGTGACGTCACGCGCACGTCGTCTGCTACTTCCGGTACAGGCAAGGCTTTTTTATTAGCGACCAAAAGTTGCGACCTTTATCGTGGATGTTCTCTATTAAATCCTTTCAGCAAAAATATGGCAATATCGCGAAATGATCAAGTATGACACATAGAATGGACCTGCTATCCCCGTTTGAATGAGAACATCTCATTTCAGTAGGCCTTTAAGCAAGACACTTGCTCCTGATGAGTCGTGGTCGCCATCAGTGTGTGAATGGGTGAATGTGGAAAAAGTGTCAAAGCGCTTTGAGTACCTTGAAGGTAGAAAAGCGCGATAAAAGTATAACCCATTTACCATTTAGGAACAATCTAGAACAGGCATGGGCAATTAATTTGACTCGGGGGCCACATTTAGAGAAAAAAATATCTATTTTTAGGGACATTATTACAAAACCTCACAATAATATCTGATTGAATGCTAAAAACGTTATGACACGTTACATTTTTCTATGAAGGATAAAACACTGAATATTGACAAAAAATAAATGTCACACCCCCTTTCCATCGACATATTTTGCAATCAAGAGAAACGCAACAAACAGTGAAATAAGAACATGAAGGGTACAAAATAAACCCACCTACAATCTGATACATCTGATATATCACTAAACCTTAAAACTTTGTTGTGAAAATCTCCTCCCGCGTCTGTGGAAACGCTTCCCGCCCACACTGCTTGGTGCCTTGTCTGAGCTGCTGTGCCGTAGAATACCATAGTTACTAATTAGATGACCATCCATCCATTCATCCATTTTCTTCCGCTTATCCGAGGTGGTGTTGCGGGGGCAGCAGCCTAAGCAGAGAAGCCCTGACTTCCTTCTCCCCAGCCATTTCGTCCAGATCCCAAGGCGTTCTCAGGCCAGCCGGGAGAGATAGTCTTCCCAACGTGTCCTGGGTCTTCCCCGTAGCCTTGGACGTGCCCTAAACACCTCTTTAGGGAGGCGTTCGGGTGGTAGTAACTAATTAGATGACCATAGTAACTAATTAGATGACCATAGTAACTAATTAGATGACCATAGTAACTAATTATATGACCATTGTAACTAATTAGATGACCATAGTAACTAATTAGATGACCATAGTAACTAATTATATGACCATTGTAACTAATTAGATGACCATAGTAACTAATTAGATGACCATAGTAACTAATTATATGACCATTGTAACTAATTAGATGACCATTGTAACTAATTAGATGACCATAGTAACTAATTAGATGACCATAGTAACTAATTATATGACCATTGTAACTAATTAGATGACCATAGTAACTAATTAGAAGACCATAGTAACTAAATAGATGAGCATAGTAACTAATTAGAAGACCATAGTAACTAATTAGATGAGCATAGTAACTGGTATATCAACCAAAAGCGCAGATTCCAACCATTGAAATACTTTGTATAGTTGAAGACTAACGGTCATTAAATAAATTGTGTATATATATATATATATATATATATATATATATACATGTGTATATATATATATATATATATGTATGTGTATATATATATATATATATATATATATATATATATATATATATATATGTATATATATATATATATATATACACATATATATATATATATATATATGTGTATATACACATATATATATGTGTATATATATATATATGTGTATATATATATATATATATATATATATATAAGTGTACAAATGTATATATTTGATTTAAATGTTAAACTGTGTATATGAGACATGTGCTACATATATGTTGCTTATATATTGTTCAAATAAAAAAAAGTAATACAAGTGAAGCATGTTTTAGATTTTATATATTTTGAACCTTGTTCTTGTTGTGATGGGGTAGGTTTATATAAGCGTTGCTTCAACCTACACCCTTTTGGCTCAATCATTGCTGAAATGAGTGTTTTTATTTATCTTTTTTTGTTGTTGTTTTTTGTTTTATGTGAAGATTGCTGAAATATATAAATAAATAAATAAAGTAGAAAACGTGAGTGAACATCATAATGGCAGCTACACTTTCCATCTTAAAGATCTAAAAAAATTATTTGGGAATGTCCGGTGGACCAGATTGAAAATCTTAACGGGCCGCATGTGGCCCCCGGGCCTTAATCTGCCCAGGTCTGATCTAGAATCATCTCTTTCTGCAATACTTCTCTTCTTAGACTATTCTTATTGTTCTAGATGTATTTTCTATTTTTTATGCTTTTGTTTTAACTTAAAAAACACTAAAAATGTTCAAATACCGCAGCACAAGTGTCGTAAAAACAAAAGAGCGAAAGAACCGACGTTAACTGCGCGCATGCGCAAAACCAACCGTATTTCCGGTAGTGAAAAGCCAGGTGGCGCGCAAGATGGCGGACTGAGTGGCGGTGGCTGCCCCCCGTCTCTAAATGACGATACGACGGCGGTGTAGATTTACAACACTTATTGAAGCAAACACCCCAAAGAGTCGTCTTTTTTTTGAAGTCTTCGAAACGGAAGTTGAGCGATTGAAGACGTGATAGAAGATGGACGACTACTGCTATGCTAAGATGGCGACGTCATGTCAAAGAGAACATTCCAGCAAATCACCAACGGAGATCAAGACCAAAGATGAAGGTGAGTGAGTTGAAATCTCATAATCTGAAGGCTATCATAAGCCCTGAAAAGAGTGCCGATGAGAAATGAGCCGACTATGTTGGAGAATGTAAACAAAGAGCCGCCATGTTTGTTAGCTTGAAGAAGGCAGTGTGGAGTCCGAGCAAATGTCTCAACATTGATAGCATTAATGAAAATAACTGAGGAAATGACCAATGCAATACATGGTAAAGAATGTGCGGCCGCGGTATTCATGGACTTAACAAAAGCATTTCACACAATTAATCATCCAGCCTATGGGCAGCACGGTGGAAGAGGGGTTAGCGCGGGGGTCTGGAACCTTTTTGGGTGAGAGAGCCATGAAAGCCATCCATCCATCCATTTCCTACCGCTTATTCCCTTTCGGGGTTGCGGAGGGCGCTGGCGCCTATCTCAGCTACAATCGGGCGGAAGGCAGGGTACACCCTGGACAAGTCGCGGCCTCATCGCAGGGCCAACACAGATAGACAGACAACACTCACATTCACATTCACACACTAGGGACCATTTAGTGTTGCCAATCAACCTATCCCCAGGTGCATGTCTTTGGAGGTGGGAGGGGCCTATCCCCAGGTGCATGTCTTTGGAAGCGGGAGGAAGCCGGAGTACCCGGAGGGAACCCACGCATTCACGGGGAGAACATGCAAACTCTACACAGAAAGATCCCGAGCCTGGATTTGAACCCAGGACTGCAGGAACTTCGTATTGTGAGGCAGACGCACTAACCCCTCTGCCACCGTGAAGCCCCCCCATGAAAGCCAAATATTTCAAAATGTATTTCCGTGAGAGCCATATCCGATTTTTTAACAGTGAATACAACTAAATACGTGCATTTTTAAGTAAGACCAACATTTTTAGAGTATAATAAGTCTCTTATTCTTTTTAATAACATTGTTATCCTGAAGCTAACCAATCATAAATAAAATGTCATGTCTGTTGATCATGTTTTTGTTCGGCCATGTGCTGTTTGTCCTTTGGACTTTTTAAGTTCCTGTTTTTTCCACTCCCTTGTCTGGTTTCCTTGGTTACTCGTTTTGTCCACCTGTCTCTGGTGGACAAAATGCCCGCTCACCTGCTTCCCGAGCACTAATCAGAGGCAGTATTTAAGCTCGTCTTTGCCAGTCAGTCGCCCTGTGCTGACTTGTTTCATGCCTTGCCATAGTTTCGTGCTTCATGCCATGCCAAGTAAGTTTGGTTTGATTTATGTTCTTAGTATGTTTATGCGTTAGCTTTGTTCCTTAGCCCAAGTTGTGCCTCCGCTAGTTAAAATGAAATCATGTTTTTACCTAAATGCCATGTCCCGAGTAGTCCGTCTGGCTTCCTGGGAGAACGACCCCGCAGCAAGCTGCGACCCCCCCCATCGTGACATAAAATACTTCTTACCATTAATGCCACTTCTTGAACAGGTGTGGTAGAAAACGGATGGATGGATTTAAATGCATGAGAAGGTTTTATATTTTGAACATTATTTTTAGCACTGTGAATTCCAGCGGAATTATTCATAATTATCGTGTTAAGCAATGTCAGCTAAGATGTATCTGAGAGCCGGATGCAGTCATCAAAAGAGCCACATCTGGCTCAAGAGCCATAGGTTCCCTACCCCTGGGTTAGCGCATCTGCCTCACAATACGAAGGTCCTGAGTAGTCCTGGGTTCAATCCCGTGCTAGGGATCTTTCTGTGTGGAGTTTGCATGTTCTCACCGTGGCTGCGTGGGTTCCCTCCGGGTACTCCAGCTTCCTCCCACTTCCAAAGACATGAACCTGGGGATAGGCCCCTCCCACCACCAAAGACATGAACCTGGGGATAGGCCCCTCCCACCACCAAAGACATGCACCTGGGGATAGGCCCCTCCCACCTCCAAAGACATGCACCTGGGGATAGGCCCCTCCCACCTCCAAAGACATGCACCTGGGGATAGGTTGATTGGCAACACTAAATGGTCCTTAGTGTGTGAATGTTGTCTATCTGTGTTGGCCCTGCAATGAGGTGGCAACTTGTCCAGGGTGTAAACCGTCTTCCGCCCCAATGTAGCTGAGATAGGCTCCAGCATCAAAAAGGGACAAGCGGTAGAAAATGGATGGATGGATGGTAACAGTAGAAAAGTGCATCATACACGAATACAAATAGAGTAGACATTAAAAGGGTAAAATAAACTAGATTTTTAGGAGTATTAATAGATGATAAAATGAACTGGAAATCTCATATACAAAATATACAACATAAAGTAGCAACAAACACGTCAATAATGAATAAAGCAAAATACGACCTGGGCCAAAAATCCCTTCATATTCCTGAGTTATTGTGCAGAAATATGGGGAAATAACTCCAAATGTGCGCTACATTTTTTAACAGTGTTGCAAACAAGATCAATCAAACTGATTTATAATGTTGGATATAGAGAACATACAAACCCTTTATTTATTGAGTCAAACATAATAAAATTTGGTGATTTGGTAAAATTGCAAACAGCTAAAATGATGTACAAAGCAAACTATAACCTGCTACCAGAGAATGTACAACAATGCTTCCCAACTAAAGAGCAGAAATATAACCTTAGAGGAAAATCTAATTTTAAACATTTGTATGCACATACAACACTTAGAACCTTTAGTACAGGGGTCACCAACCTTTTTGAAACCTAGAGTTACTTCTTGGGTACTGATTAATGCAAAGGGCTACCAGTTTGATACACACTTAAATAAATTGCCAGAAATAGCCACTATGCTCAGTTTACCTTTAAATATACGTTATTATTAATAAAGCTAGCTAATTCGAATCTTTTTCAAAAAATAAAAAACATTTTTTTACGGAACATCATTAGTACTTTTTCCTGATTAAGATTAATTTTAGAATTTTGATGACATGTTTTAAATAGGTTAAAATCCAAACTGCACTTTGTTAGAATATATAACTAATTGGACCAAGCTATATTACATATATACAAAGACAAATCATTATTTCTTCTAGATTTTCCAGAACTAGAATTTTAAAAGAAATTCAAAAAACTTTGAAATAAGATTTGAATTTGATTTCTACAGATTTTCTAGATTTGCCATAATATTTTTTTTGAATTTTAATCATCATAAGTTTGAAGAAATATTTCACAAATATTCTTCATTGAAAAAACAGAAGCTAAAATGAGGAATTAAATTAAAATTAATTTATTATTCTTTACTATAAAAAAAATTTTTGAACATTGATTTAAATTGTCAGGAAAGAAGAGGAAGGAATTTAAAAGGTAAATGTGTTTAAAAATTATTTTTAAGGTTGTATTTTTTCTGTAAAATTGTCTTTCTGAAAGTTATAAGAAGCGAAGTAAAAAAAAAAAAATAATTTATTCAAACAAGTGAAGACCAAATCTTTCAAATATTTTCTTGGATTTTCAAATTCTATTTGAGTTTTGTCCCTCTTAGAATTAAAAATGTCGAGCAAAGCGAGACCATCTTGCTAGTAAATAAATACAATTTAAAAATAGAGGCAGCTCACTGGTAAGTGCTGCTATTTGAGCTATTTTTAGAACATGCCAGCAGGCGACTCATCTGGTCCTTATGGGCGACCTGGTGCCCGCGGGCACCACGCGGTGTTGGTGACCCCTTCTTTAGTATATATGTATATGGAATTAAATTATGGGATAGATTAGGTAAAGAATTTAAACAACGTACTGATATGATCCACTTTAAGAGGTTGTTCAAATGAATATTGCTTACAAAGTACAAAGAAGAAGAACTATGAGAAATACTTTCCAACTTATTAAAAATAAGATATTCTTCATCTCAGTATGTTAATAATGACTGACTTAACTAATTACATATTACAAAACTGTTGTGTTACTCATTCACAGATGTCATTTTACAGTCTCAGTTGTTTTACCTCGACATAAACAATGATTCCGATAAACATTCGTTTGGTTTTTGTGTGCTAATGAGCGCTAACTTTACACGATTTTAGTTTAACCATTAGTTCGAGTGAAGCAGGCGTCGTTACCTTTAAATAAATACAAAAAACAGCGATAAAGGGACAATAGGAGTGCTTTTTTATCTGCAACGGGATGGACACGTACGGACAATTGGCCGTGAAAATGTCCCTGGCGGACGTGGAGGACATGGAAGTGACCAACATGAGCGACATCGACAAGGCCAACCCTCACGGCTGCGACAACGGCGCTCTGACGGACAGGTTCGGGGTTCTGATCCAGGGACTTCTGTCCGTCGTCGCCTTCAGCACGCTGATTCCGGGAGCCCGTGGGGATCCGGCGACCTTGGAGGATCTGGTTTTACGACACATCCAAGCAGGCCATCGGTGCTCTCTTCATCCACTTCGCCAACGTCTTTCTGTCCACGCTCACCAAGGAGGACCCGTGCTCGCTCTACCTGATGAACTTCCTGCTGGACGCCACAGTAGGGATGCTGGTCATCTGGCTGGCGGTTAAAGTGGTGTCCAAAGTGGTGGAGCACAAGCAGTGGACGCCGCTCGCCTTTGGAGAGTACGGTGACCTCCCCCCCCCCCAGGCGGCGGCGTGTCTGGGTCAGTGTGGCGTCTACCTGCTCATCATGGTGCTGGAGAAAGGCGGCATCTGGTCCAAACTCCAGGCGCTTCTGCTGGGCTACATCGCCGACCCTCAGCTGGAGTTGGTGCTGGTCATGCTCCTCGTGCCCTTCATCGTCAACTCCATCATGTTCTGGGTGGTGGACAGCCTGACCATGAGGAAGAACAGGAGCGTGGACGACTCGTGCGACAGTTCGCTGAAGGCCGACCCGCTGCCCTGGGCCGTGGACGACGAGTCCCGGGTTCTCCTCACAGTGGACACGGACACCGACGAGGCCTCGGGAGGTGAAGATGACGAGCCTGGTGAGTGCAGTACTCCGGAGCGACGCTGAGGCCCAGCTGGGTCGTGGTTTGAAGCTCTGAACACACACACACACACAACAAAAAAATCTTACACACACGGTTACCTGGACAAATGAAATGTGCGAGCACCTTGGGCAGTGCGGTTTGGTTGGAGGAACATCCGTGCCAGCAACTTGAGGGTTCCAGGTTCGATCCCCGCCTCCGCCATCCTAGTCACTGCCGTCGTGTCCTTGGGTAAGACCACCTGCTCCCAGTGCCACCCACACTGGTTCAAATGCACCTTAGATGATGGGTTTCACTACGTAAAGCGCTTTGAGTCACTAGAGAAAAGCGCTACATAAATATAATTCACTTCAATTCACTTACTATAAAAAGGTCAGTAAACGCATCTATATATTTGTTGACGCTCTGAAATGGGAAAGAGGTAGGATTAAATAAGCTTTGAAAGTTCTTCCTACTCCTTTTCGGACATCATTTAAAAAGAAATGATATGAAATTGTGTGATGTGTTCTCCTGTAAGTGTGTTCATGTTCAAAATAAACTAAAAGTAAGAAATAAAGTTCACATCAGAGGAGATGAAAGAATGCAAAAGTCAAATGAAGAAAGTGGAAGAGCAAAATACAAAATGTTGTGGAAGAGTAAGAGATGTGCAGTGTGTGAAGAGAAGACTGGACCACATGTCTACATCAACCTGCAGAGAACTGCAGCTCATAAACAACAAGAATCATTTCATTACTGGCAACTTTTCATTATTGGGAAGTTCTCCACAAGTGTCACAGTTCATAAAGTCAATGAAAGTTACCAAAGGAAATTTAAATGATTAGAATGTTCCTTTCTACAAAACAAAACATATTTTTGGCTCAATGAATGAACTTAAAATATGTATTGCAAAAAAAAAAACACTTTCCTTAAATTGCGAAAAGTCAAAATGTCATTTAAATTTCATCCCGGAACTGCGATGAGGTGGCGACTTGTCCAGGGTGTACCTAATCTTCCGCCCGAATGCAGCTGAGATAAGCTCCAGCAACCTCCGCGACCCCGAAAGGCACAAGCGGTAGAAAATAGATGGATGGAGGGATTTCTACTAGAAACTCATCCTTTAAATGTGGACACTTCTTCCTTAATACCTTAAAGGGGAACATTATCAGCAGACCTATGTAAGCGTCAATATATACCTTGATGGTGCAGAAAAAAGACCATACGTTTTTTTAACCGATTTCCGGACTCTAAATGGGTGAATTTTGGCGAATTAAACGCCTTTCTGTTTATTGCGCTGGAGGCGATGACGTCAGAATGTGACGTCACCGAGGTAACACACCCACCATTTTCATTTTCAACACATTACAAACACCGGGTCTTAGCTCTGTTATTTTCCGTTTTTTCGACTATTTTTTGGAACCTTGGAGACATCATGCCTCGACGGTGTGTTGTCGGAGGGTGTAACAACACTAACAGGGAGGGATTCAAGTTGCACCACTGGCCCCAAGATGCCAAAGTGTCTGCCGCCAGACCCCCTTTGAATGTGCCAGAGTGTCTCCACATTTGACCGGCGATGCTAAGACAGACATGGCACAGAGATGTATGGATAACCTGCAGATGCATTTGCAACGATAGTCAACGAAATCACAAAGGTGAGTTTTGTTGATGTTGACTGCCAGCTAATCGATGCTAACATGCTACGCTAATCGATGCTAACATGCTATTTACCGGCGGTCCTAAAGCAGACATGGCACAGAGATGTATGGATAACCTGCAGATGCATTTGCAACTATATTACGTTTCCTTCCACCAACATTTAATGCGAAACAAACACTTACCAATCGACGGATTTAAGTTGCTCCAGTGTCAAAAGATGCGAAAGTCCTGATCGTTTGGTCCGCACATTTTACCGGCGATGCTAACGCAGCTATTCGGCCATGCTATGGCTATGAATAGCGTCAATAGCTATTCGCTCAATAGCTTCAGTTTCTTCTTCAATACTTTCATACTCCAACCATCTGTTTCAATACATGCGTGATCTGTTGAATCGCTTAAGTCGCTGAAATCCGAGTTTGAATCCGAGCTAATGTCACTATATCTTGCTGTGGTATTCCCATTGTTTGTTTACATTGGCAGCACTGGCAGAGAGCGAAAATAAGGCACTTTAAAGCTTTATTTAGGGATATTCCGAGACCGGTAAAATTTTGAAAAAACTTCAAAAAATTCAACAAGCCACTGGGAACTGATTTTTATTGTTTTTAACCGTTTTGAAATTGTGATAATGTTCCCCTTTAAGACTAATTATAGGCAGTACCTTGGTTTTTGCCAGCACTTTGAAGAGTGCTGCTTCTGAAACCCACGCCAGTATACATGGCTTTTCCAATTAACCACTTTGAATGACGGGCTCAGTGGCTACTATTCATGGCAACGGAGGAGCCAATGAAAGGGTAAGTAAAGACAGTTTACTCTCGAGTAATCTTCATATTGTTGTTACTCGGCCAGTGTTTGTCGGTCTGATGGACCCCTTGCATTTTGTGGCTTTTAATGCCTCGCCATCAAACATTTTTGTGCTAAAATACTGAACAGATGTTTATTGGGATAAGGTAACCATCTGTTCAGTATTAAAAGCCACAAAACGCAAGGTGTCCCTCAGACCCACAAACGCTGGCTGTGTAACAACAATATGAACTTTGCACGGAAAATTTATCTGCCAGTTTCTGCATCCCACAGGGATTCTTCTTTTGTGTTTTTGCACCTGCGGTTCCCACACAAGGTTGCAACATTGTTTGTCAACATTGTCTGCTCTCATTTTCTCGCACATTTGACCCTCTGATGTTCTGTGTGCCTACACTCTGTCCTCCTCCTGTCTAGGCCTGCTGTGTGTGTGTGTGTATTGGGTAGGGGGTGGGATTGGTACACACAACATCAATTCCCACACTTCTATTAGTCCCGGGTCCAGTAGACCGGTACATCTTATATGTAATTGAAATGTGTAGGGGGGTGTATGGTGTGTGGTCATTAAATATGGATTCTGATATTTGTTCTTCACAGAAAATGAGCCAAAGTCAGTGAGTCTCAGTAGGGGCGGCATGGCGTTGTGGTTAGAGCGGCCGGCCAGAAACCCGAGGGTCGCAGGGCAGGACACTTCACCCTTTTTCCCCCCGGTGCCGCTCACACCGGTGAATGAATGATGAATGAATGATTGGTGGTGGTCGGAGGGGCCGTAGGCGCAAACTGGCAGCCACGCTTCCGTCAGTCTACCCCAGGGCATCTGTGGCTACTGATGTAGCTTACCACCACCAGGTGTGAATGAATGTTGAGTCCCACTTCTCTTTGAGCGCTTTGAGTGTTTAGAAAAGCGCAATATAAATCTAAGTTATTATTATTATAACATATAAGATGTCCGAGTCCACAAATTGATGTTCTGTGTAACGCACACGCACGCATACACACACACACACACTTCAGGCCTAGACAGGGGGATGACAGAGTGTAGGCACACAGAACATCAGAGGGTCAAATGTGCGAGAAAATGAGAGCAGACAGTGTTGACAAACAATGTTGCAACCTTGTGTGGGAACCGCAGGTGCAGAAACACAAAAAAAGAATCCCTGTGGGATGCAGAAACTGGCAGAGAAATGTTCCGTGCAACGTTCATATTGTTGTGACTCAGCCAGCGTTTGTGGGTCTGATGGACCCGTTGGATTTTGTGGCTTTTAGTACCTCACAATCAAACACTTTTATGTTCAAATACTGTTTAACCTAATCCCAATGCACATCTGTTCAGTATTTGAACATAAAAGTGTGTGATTGTAAGGCATTAAATTACCTACTCAGACCTACTTGTCCAGAGTGTACCCCACCTTTCGCCCGATTGTAGCTGAGATAGGCTCCAGCGCCCCCGCGACCCCAAAAGGGAATAAGCTGTAGAAAATGGATGGATGGATGGATATGTTGAAAAGGATTTGCAAATCATTGTATTCTCTTTTTATTCAGTATTTACACAACGTGACAACTTCACTGATTTTGAGGTTTGTACAATACAATTTTGGACTACTTTGCTACTACAGAGAAATAAATAAAGATAAATTCCCAGGTGAAACAGTCTTGTGAGCCCATTCTAATTGACTAGATAGTAAAAATGTATGTAAAATATTCAAAAATTTCATTGCCAAATGCTAACAATTGTGTGTATACAGACAATTGTAAGCTTTTGACTATATAAACTGACCATATGCAGTCTAACATGGGCACCATTTTTTTTTATAATGGCAATAAAAAGCTGATATCCGTAGAAACACTAAAATAAAGAATTTGAATAGAAACTTAAGTCTTGATACAATACTGTAATATTGCGACATACAGTCACGGTCAAACGTTTACATACACTTGTAAAGAACATGATGTCATGGCTGTCTTGAGTTTCCAATCATTTCTACAACTCTTATTTTGTTGTGATGTAGTGATTGGAGCACAAACTTGTTGGTCACTAAAATAAAACATTCATGAAGTTTGGTTCTTTTAAAGGGGAACATTATCACAATTTCAAAAGGGTTAAAAGCAATAAAAATCAGTTCCCAGTGGCTTGTTGTATTTTTTGAAGTTTTTTTCAAAATTTTACCGGTCTCGGAATATCCCTAAATAAAGCTTTAAAGTGCTTGATTTTCGCTATTTGCGATGCCACTATCCATTTCCCTGTGACGTCACACAGTGCTGCCAATGTAAACAAACAATGGGAATACCACAGCAAGATGTAGCGACATTAGCTCGGATTCAAACTCGGATTTCAGCGACTTAAGCGATTCAACAGATTACGCATGTATTGGAACAGATGGTTGGCGTATGAAAATATTGAAGAAGAAACTGAAGCTATTGAGCGAATAGCTATTGACGCTATTCATAGCCATAGCATGGCCGAATAGCTGCGTTAGCATCGCCGGTAAAATGTGCGGACCAAACGATCGGGACTTTGTTTTTTTTGCATTAAATGTGGGTGGAAGGAAACGTAATATAGTTGCAAATGCATCTGCAGGTTATCCATACATCTCTGTGCCATGTCTGCTTTAGTACCGCCGGTAAATAGCATGTTAGCATCGATTAGCGTAGCATGTTAGCATCGATTAGCTGGCAGTCAACATCAACAAAACTCACCTTTGTGATTTCGTTGACTATAGTTGCAAATGCATCTGCAGGTTATCCATACATCTCTGTGCCATGTCTGTCTTAGCATCGCCGGTCAAATGTGGAGACACTCTGGCACATTCAATGGGGGTCTGGCGGCAGACACTTTGGCATCTTCGGGCCAGTGGTGCAACTTGAATCCCTCCCTGTTAGTGTTGTTACACCCTCCGACAACACACCGACGAGGCATGATGTCTCCAAGGTTCCAAAAAATAGTCAAAAAAACGGAAAATAACAGAGCTGAGACCCGGTGTTTGTAATGTTTTGAAAATGAAAATGGTGGGTGTGTTACCTCGGCGACGTCACATTCTGACGTCATCGCCTCCAGCGCGATAAACAGAAAGGTGTTTATTTCGCCAAAATTCACCCATTTAGAGTTCGGAAATCGGTTAAAAAAATAGATTTTCTTTTTTCTGCACCATCAAGGTATATATTGATGCTTACATAGGTCTGCTGATAATGTTCCCCTTTAAGAATTTATTATGGCTCTACTGAAAATGTGCTGGGTCAACAGTATACATACAGCAATGTTAATATTTGCTTACATGTCCCTTGGCAAGTTTCACGTCAATAAGGCGCTTTTGGTATCCATCCACAAGCTTCTGCTTACATTTTTGACCACAAAATTGCTGCAGTTCAGCTAAATGTGTCTGTTTTCAGACATGGACTTGTTTCTTCAGCATTGTTCACACCTTTAAGTCAGGTCTTTGGGAAGGCCATTCTAAAACCTTCATTCTAGCCTGATTTAGCCATCTCTCTACCACTTTTGACGTGTGTTTGTGGTCATTCTCCTGTTGAAACACCCAACTGCGCCCAAGACCCAACCTCCAGGCTGATGGTTTTAGTTTGTCCTGAAAGATTTGGAGATAATCCTCCTTTTTCATTGTCCCATTTAGTCTCTGTAAAGCACCAGTTCCATTGGATCCCAGATCCCATTGGTGCTTTACAGAGAAGAAGAAGAATTTGGAGCTAGTTCTCCTTTTTCATTGTCCTATTTAATAAAGCACCAGTTCTGTTGGCAGAAAAACAGGCCTAGAACATAATACTACCACAACCATGCTTGACGCTGGGAATGGTGTTCCTGGGATTAAAGGCTTCACATTTTCTCCTCCAAACATATTGCTGGGTATTGTGGCCAAACAGCTCCATTTTTGTTTCATCTGACCACAGAAATGGAACAAAAATGGAGCTGTTTGGCCTTTAATCCCAGGAACACCATAACTACTGTCAATCATGGTGGTGGTAGTATTATGCTCTGGGCCTGTTTTGTGGCCAATGGAACTGGTGCTTTACAGAGACTAAATGGGACAATGAAAAAGGAGAACTAGCTCCAAATTCTTCAGGACAAGTTAAAATCTTCAGCCCAGGAGGTTGGGTCTTGGGTGCAGTTGGGTGTTCCAACAGGACAATGACCCCCAAACACATGTCAAAAGTGGTAAAGGAATGGCTAAATCAGGCTAGAATGAAGGTTTCAGAATGGTCTTCCCAAAGTCCTGGCTTAAAGGGGAACATTATCAGCAGACCTATGTAAGCGTCAATATATACCTTGATGGTGCAGAAAAAAGACCATCTATTTTTTTAACCGATTTCCAAACTCTAAATGAGTGAATTTTGGCGAATTAAAGGCCTTTCTGTTTATCGCTCTGGAGGCGATGACGTCAGAATGTGACGTCGCCGAGGTAACACACCCACCATTTTCATTATCAACACATTGTAAACACCGGGTCTCAGCTCTGTTATTTTGTTTTTTTTGACTATTTTTTGGAACCTTGGAGACATCATGCCTCGTCGGTGTGTTGTCGGAGAGTGTAACAACACTAACAGGGAGGGATTCAAGTTGCACCACTGGCCCGAAGATGCCAAAGTGTCTGCCGCCAGACCCCCATTGAATGTACCAAAGTGTCTCCACATTTGACCGGCGATGCTAAGACAGACATGGCACAGAGATGTATGGATAACCTGCAGATGCATTTGCAACGATAGTCAACTAAATCACAAAGGTGAGTTTGTTGATGTTGACTTATGTGCCAATCAGATATATTTGGTCGCGGCGTGACTGCTAGTTAATCGATGCTAACATGCTACGCTAATCGATGCTAACATGCTATTTACCGGCGGTGCTAAAGCAGACATGGCACAGAGATGTATGGATAACCTGCAAATGCATTTGCAACGATAGTCAACAAAATCACAAAGGTGAGTTTTGTTTATGTTGACTGCCAGCTAATTGATGCTAACATGCTATGCTAATCGATGCTAACATGCTATTTACCGGCGGTGCTAAAGCAGACATGGCACAGAGATGTATGGATAACCTGCAGATGCATTTGCAACTATATTACGTTTCCTTCCACCCACATTTAATGCGAAACAAACACTTACCAATCGACGGATTTAAGTTGCTCCAGTGTCACAAGATGCGAAAGTCCTGATCGTTTGGTCCGCACATTTTACCGGCGATGCTAACGCAGCTATTTGGCCATGCTATGGCTATGATTAGCGTCATTAGCTATTCGCTCAATAGTTTCAGTTTCTTCTTCAATATTTTCGTACTCCAACCATCTGTTTCAATACATGCGTAATCTGTTGAATCGCTTAAACTGCTGTAATCCGAGTCTGAAACCGAGCTAATGCCACTATATCTTGCTGTGGTATTCCCATTGTTTGTTTACATTGGCAGCACTGTGTGACGTCACAGGGAAATGGATAGTGGTTTCGGAGATAGCGAAAATAAGGCACTTTAAAGCTTTATTTAGGGATATTCCGAGACCGGTAAAATTTTGAAAAAAACATAAAAAAATACAACAAGCCACTGGGAACTGATTTTTATTGTTTTTAACCCTTTTGAAATTGTGATAATGTTCCCCTCTAAAGGGGTGGACAATGCTGAAGAAACAAGTACATGTCAGAAAACCAACACATTTAGCTGAACTGCAGCGATTTTGTCAAGAGGAGTGGTTAAAAAATTCAACCAGAAGCTTGTGGATGGCTACCAAAAGCGCCTTATTGCAGTGAAACTTGCCAAGGGACATGTAAGCAAATATTAACATTGCAGTACGTATACTTTAGCTCAGATTTTCAATAGAGCCATAATAAATTGATAAATGAAGCAAATTTTATGAATGTTTATTGTGACCAACAAGTATGTGCTCCAATCACTCTCACAAAAAAATAAGAGTTGTAGAAACGATTGGAAACTCAAGACATCCATGACATCATGTCATGGCCACGACTGTATACTGCGATACGCTACAAAATTCACAGGCATTTTTTTAATACAGCTTAAAATACAAGTCTATATGTACACTAGATGATAGTAATAATTCATTAGACAAACTGTATCAAAACAAGTAAGTAATTCAAATGATCTCCTGTATCTCCGTTCATTGCAGTTGTACAGAATGGATCAAATTTCTTTCCACTTAAATGTTAACAAAAAAAATCCTCTACTTCTTAACTGTTAACTTCTTAAAAATAAATCTGTTTATGGAAAAATCTGGTGATATGGCTTCATATGGATTTGTTTCCCCTCTACTGCTAGTTTGTAGTATCCTAATGTCAATCCAAACAAAGATATTTTAGATTCACTTGTCTGAGTTTAGTCCAAGTCATTTAAACATTGGGGGTCGGGAACCTTTTTGGCAGAGAGAGCCAAGAAGCCAAATATTTTAAAATGTATTTCCATAAGAGCCATTAATAATAATATTTTTTAACACTGAACACAACTAATCACATGCATTTTTAAATTAAAACCAACATTTCTAGGGTATAATAAGTCTGTTATTCTCTGTAATAACATTGTTATTCTGCCGCTAACTGTGGAGGGGGTGTGGCCTGTGGGCCTGCAGCGAAGAGGGGTGTGCCAGGAGAGGCCTCGAAATCAGCGACAGGTGCGTATTCGAAAGAGAAAAAGACAATTGCTGGAAAGCAACTGAGAGACTTATTGAAAAATAAAACAATATTGTAACCCTGAAACAGGCTCTCATGTCGGTGCTTGGTGGTCTGAAGAACCCCCAGGAGGGCAAGCCCCACACTAATCAATAATAAATAAATACATTTTTACCATTGACGCAACTTCTTGAACAGGAGCGGTGGAAAACGGATGGATGGATTAAAATGCACGAGAATGTTTTATATTTTGAACGTTACTTTTAACACTGTGATTACAAGTGGAATTATTCATTACTTATCGTGTTAAGCAATGTCAGCTCGGATTTATCTGAGAGCCAGATGCAGTCATCAAAAGAGCCACATCTGGCTCTAGAGCCATAGGTTCCCAACCCCTGCACTAAATGAATGTCCATGAAACACTACACACAAATGCAGTGCATAGAAGGAAGTGTGTAAAGTGCCTTTCTGTTGTTTGTATCCCACAGAAGTTCAGCAGCTGATTGGTCATCCACAAGAAGCTCCCCTTCAGTCAGGGGGGAGCTCCACTTTGAAGCAGGAGACTCCACAACGACCCTGCATTAAAAAGGAAGAGGAGGAACTCTGCATCACTCAGGAGGGAGAGTGTCTTCTAGGACGAGAGGAAGCTGATTACACCAAGTTTCCACCGAGTATTCTTTCTGTGAAGACTGAAGATGATGAAGAGAAACCACAAGTAGACAACCTCTTAGCTCCACTGTCAGATAGTGAGGCTGAAGACGAGGTTGAAGTAACTTTGAGCAGCGAAACAGACAGTGAAAGCGATACGAGGACTCACGCTGACAACAAACACTCTGAATGCTCTAAGAAGAAGAAAAACAAAAAATGTTTCAACTGCTCAGTTTGTGCCAAAAGCTTTCCTAAAAACAGCCAATTAACTTATCACATGAGAACGCACACAGGAGAAACACCATTTACTTGTCCATTTTGCCATAACAGCTTTTCTCAAAAGAGCAGTTGGACCCGTCACATGAAACTGCACACAGGTGAAAAACCATTTAATTGTTCCGTTTGCGGTAAAAGCTTTTCTCAAAAGAGCAATTGGGCTTCTCACAACAGAATGCACACAGGGGAAAAACCATATAATTGCGCGGTTTGTGGCAAAAGTGTTGCCAGGAAGAACCATTTGACCGAACACATGAGAGTACATACAGGAGAAAAACCATACAATTGTTTAGTTTGCGGTAAAAGGTTTTCTCTACAGGGCAGTTTGACTCAACACATGAGGACACACACAGGAGAAAAAAAATTTACTTGTTCAGTTTGTGGTAAAAGCTGCTCTCAAAGCACCCATTTGACTGGACACATGAGAATACACACGGGAGAAAAACCTTTTAATTGCTCAGTTTGCTGTAAAAGTTTTTCTCATAGCAGTGGTTTGAGTCAACACGTGAGAAGGCACACAGGGCGGAAAACATTTAACTGCTCAGTTTGTCATGAAAGATTTTTTTTCAAGGGCAAGTTCAAACAGCACATGAAAACACACGCTGGAGAAAAAAATAAACGTCAGCTCAGTTTGAATAAAAATTAAGTTGAAAAACAATTGTTCATATTTTTTCACTTAGGTCTAAGAAAGCACAATTGGAAGGTTCAATGTGCACAATTGAATCTCGAAGTTGTTCAGACTGTAACGTTTTTGTAAAAGTTTAGATTCGGCGATGATGTTTGTAATGGGGAAAGACTTTAATGTTTCTTGTTTTCATGTTTGTATTTAAGTGCTGCTATGGGTGTTAACTGTTAGCTAGCTTGCTTGTTTCTTAAAGTTAAAGTACCACTGATAATCACACACACACACATACTAGGTGTGGTGAAATTACCCTCTGCATTTGACCCATTCCCTATTCCACCTCCTGGGAGGTGAGGGGAGCAGTGAGCAGCAGCAGCGGCTGTGCTCTGGAATCATTTTGGTGCTTTAAAGGGGGACATTATCAGCAGACCTATGTAAGCGTCAATATATACCTTGATGGTGCAGAAAAAAGACCATCTATTTTTTTTAACCGATTTCCGAACTCTAAATGAGTGAATTTTGGTGGATTAAACGCCTTTCTGTTTATCGCTCTGGAGGCAATGACGTCAGAATGTGACGTCGCCGAGGTAACACACCCACCATTTTCATTTTCAACACATTGTAAACATTGGGTCTCAGCTCTGTTATTTTCCGTTTTTTTGACTATTTTTTGGAACCTTGGAGACATCATGCCTCGTCGGTGTGTTGTCGGAGGGTGTAACAACACTAACAGGGAGGGATTCAAGTTGCACCACTGGCCCCAAGATGCCAAAGTGTCTGCCGCCAGACCCCCATTGACTGTGCCAGAGTGTCTTCACATTTGACCGGCAATGCTAAAGCAGACATGGCACAGAGATGTATGGATAACCTGCAGATGCATTTGCAACGATAGTCAACGAAATCACAAAGGTGAGTTTTGTTGATTTTGACTGCCAGCTAATCGATGTTAAAATGCTATTTACCGGTGGTGCTACAGCAGACATGGTACAGAGATGTATGGATAACCTGCAGATGCATTTGCAACTATATTACGTTTCCTTCCACCCACATTTAATGCGAAACAAACACTTACCAATCGACGGATTTAAGTGGCTCCAGTGTCAAAAGATGCGAAAGTCCTGATCGTTTGGTCCGCACATTTTACCGGCGATGCTAATTCAGCTCTTCAGCCATTCAGTTTTTCAATATTTTCATACTCCAACCATCTGTTTCAATACATGCGTAATCTGTTGAATCGCTTAAGTCGCCGAAATCCGAGTTTGAATCCGAGCTAATGTCACTATATCTTGCTGTGGTATTCCCATTGTTTGTTTACATTGGCAGCACTGTGTGACGTCACAGGGAAATGGCCAGTGTCTTCGCAGAGAGCGAAAATAAGGCACTTTAAAGCTTTATTTAGGGATATTCCGAGACCGGTAAAATTTTGAAAAAAACTTCAAAAAAATACAACAAGCCACTGGGAACTGATTTTTTTTTGTTTTTAACCCTTTTGAAATTGTGATAATGTTCCCCTTTAAAGTTAAAGTACCACTGATAATCACACACCAGCATCTCGAAGCACTTCATGATGACAGGTGTGAGTGCTGCTGGGCGATAGTCATTGAGGTTGTTTGTGGCAGCTTTCTTGGGTACTGGGATAATCATGTATATATGTATAGACATGCATATATTTTATATGTATGTATGTATATATGTGTATTATATGCATATATTTGTATATATATGTACATACATATATATGTATACACACAGTATGTGTATATGTACATATACATATATATATATATATACATATACATATATATATATATATATATATATATATAAAGTTAAATAACCAATGATTGTCACACACATACTAGATGTGGCGAAATTATTCTCTGCATTTGACCCATCACCCTTGATCACCCCCTGGAAGGTGAGGGGAACAGTGATCAGTCGCGGTGCCGCGCCTGGAAATCATTTATGGTGATTTAACCCCCAATTCCAACCCTTAATGCTGAGTGCCAAGCAGGGAGGTAACGGGCCCCATTTTTATAGTCTTTGGTATGACTCGGCCGGGGTTTGAACTCACAACCCACCGATCTCAGGTTGGACACTCTAACCATTAGGCCACTGAATATATATTATGTGTTATTTATGCTATATTGTATTATTATATTTTATAATTTCATATTGTGTCATATATTTTATCATATTATTTTTGTAGGTACCTCAAAATAACTTCATACTTGAATAAAAGGTGAGTCATGTATATCATGAAAAAGGTTTCTTTACGTTCTATGTGAGCGTAAACATGTGTTTTAATTTAAATATTTCATTACCCATAATCATTTCTTATAGCTAAGCAAAATAAACACAATTAATGCATGAATTTTGAAAATAATACTGCCGTAAAGTAATTTTACCTTTACAACCTCAATATTCTATTGGCTAAGTTTTATATTCATAAATGTATAAGTTTCTCAATACCCGACATATCTTTTGTGCCTTTTAATAAGATTTTGAACTTTGCATTAAAACGCTGTGAAAACGATGATGTTGTGTTCCAAATTTAAGTTATTTAAAGGCCTACTGAAAAGAGATTTTCTTATTTAAACGGGGATAGCAGGTCCATTCTATGTGTCATACTTGATCATTTCGCGATATTGCCGTATTTTTGCTGAAAGGATTTAGTAGAGAACATCCACGATAAAATTTGCAACTTTAGGTGCTAACAGTAAAGCCCTGCCTCTACCAGAAGTAGCAGACGATGATGTCACATGTTGATGTCTCCTCACATATTCACATTGATTTTAATGGGAGTCTCCGACAAAAACAGCTATTCGAACCGAGAAAACGACATTTTCCCCATTAATTTGAGCGAGGCTGAAAGATTCGTGTTTGAGGATATTGATAGAAAAAAATAAACATAAAAAAACGCGATTGCGTTGAGATGGATTCCGATGTTTTTAGACACATTTACTAGGATAATTCTGGGAAATCCCTTATCTTTCTATTGTGTTGCTAGTGTTTTAGTGAGTTTAGCAGTACCTGATAGTCGGAAGTGTACGTCCACGGCCGGCTGTTGACACGCAGTGTCTCAGGGAAGTCGACGGCAGCTTTATGGGCGGCACAAGCTCAGCTGATCTCCGGTAAGAAGCGACTTTTTACCACAATTTTCTCACCGAAACCTGCTGGTTGACATTTGGTTGGGATCCATGTTCGCTCTGATCCATCGTAAAGTTTTACATTTTAAACCAAGAAATCACCGTGTGTTTGTGTGACTAAAGGCTAAAGCTTCCCAACTCCATCTTTCCACTTTGACTTCTCCATTATTAATTGAACAAATTGCAAAGGATTCAGCAACACAGATGTCCAAAATACTGTGTAATTATGCCGTTAAAGCAGACGACTTTTAGCTGTGTGTGTGTGCAGCGCTCATATTCCTAACAGCCCGTGACGTCAAGCGTACACGTCATTACGCGACGTTTTCAAGAAAAAACTCCTGGGAAATTTAAAATTGTAATTTAGTAAACTAAAAAGGCCGTATTGGCATGTGTTGCAATATTAATATTTCATCATTGATATATAAACTATCAGACTGCGTGGTCGCTAGTAGTGGCTTTCAGTAGGCCTTTAATGGGTGACGTCATACGCAAATACGGTATTAGCTTTCACTGTTATGCTGATGACACCCAACTCTACATGCCCCTAAAGCTGACCAACACGCCGGACTGTAGTCAGTTGGAAGCGTGTCTTAATGAAATTAAACAATGGATGTCCGCTAACTTTTTGCAACTTAACGCCAAAAAAACGGAAATGCAGATTATCGGTCCTGCTAGACACCGACCTCTATTTAATAATACAACTTTAACATTTGACAACCAAATAATAAAACAAGGTGACTCTGTAAAGAATCTGGGTATTATCTTCGACCCAACTCTCTCCTTTGAGTCACACATTAAAAGCGTTACTAAAACGGCCTTCTTTCATCTCCGTAATATCGCTAAAATTCGCTCCACTTTGTCCACTAAAGACGCCGAGATCATTATCCGTGCGTTTGTTACGTCTCGTCTCGATTACTGTAACGTATTATTTTCGGGTCTCCCCATGTCTATTATTAAAAGATTACAGTTGGTACAAAATGCGGCTGCCAGACTTTTGACAAGAACAAGAAAGTTTGATCACATTACGCCTGTACTGTATATACCTTTATATACATATATACATACATATATACCTATACTGTATATACCTTTTATATACATATATACATACATATATACCTATACTGTATATACCTTTTATATACATATATACATACATATATACCTGTACTGGTTCACCTGCACTGGCTTCCTGTGCACTTAAGATGTGACTTTAAGGTTTTACTACTTACGTATAAAATACTACACGGTCTAGCTCCAGCCTATCTTGCCGATTGTATTGTACCATATGTCCCGGCAAGAAATCTGCGTTCAAAGGACTCCGGCTTATTAGTGATTCCCAAAGCCCAAAAAAAGTCTGCGGGCTATAGAGCATTTTCCGTTCGGGCTCCAGTACTCTGGAATGCCCTCCCGGTAACAGTTCGAGATGCCACCTCAGTAGAAGCATTTAAGTCTCACCTTAGCCTTTAAATATACCTCCTTTTTAGACCAGTTGATCTGCCGCTTCTTTTCTTTCTCCTATGTCCCCCCCTCCCTTGTGGAGGGGGTCCGGTCCGATGACCATGGATGAAGTACTGGCTGTCCAGAGTCGAGACCCAGGATGGACCGCTCGTCGGGACCCAGGATGGACCGCTCGCCTGTGTATCGGTTGGGGACATCTCTACGCTGCTGATCCGCCTCCGCTTGAGATGGTTTCCTGTGGACGGGACTCTCGCTGCTGTCTTGGATCCGCTTGAACTGAACTCTCTCGGCAGTGTTGGAGCCACTATGGATTGAACTTTCACAGTATCATGTTAGACCCGCTCGACATCCATTGCTCTCGGTCCCCTAGAGGGGGGGGGGGGGGGGGGGGTGGTTGCCCACATCTGAGGTCCTCTCCAAGGTTTCTCATAGTCAGCATTGTCACTGGCGTCCCACTGGATGTGAATTCTCCCTGCCCACTGGGTGTGAGTTTTTCTTGCCCTTTTGTGGGTTCTTCCGAGGATGTTGTAGTCGTAATGATTTGTGCAGTCCTTTGAGACATTTGTGATTTGGGGCTATATAAATAAACATTGATTGAAATAAACGTTGAATGAATCTGAATGAGCCGATTGCTTTGCACTTTGTTTATTATATATATATTTTTTTGTATTCTATTTTTGTTACTTTGAATTTACAACCTGGTGCTGTTTTGTACTGTTTTCATAATGTTTGTAATGTTTTATACTGTTGTTCGACTTACTGTTTGTAAACGTTGAAATGTATAAATAAACATTTTAAAAAATTTAAAAAAAAAGTATGAAGCGGAAGTTGCTGATATTTGGCGCATGCGCAAACAGACGGATCGCAGCTGAACTTGTTTGGTGGACAAGATGGCGACTGTCGCTTCCCAAAGAAGTTTCACCATCTAACGCTTATTTATGTTCTCAACGATTTGTTTTTTTAAAGTACACGGAACTAAAGTTGAGTTTGTAGTCACGGAGCGTGACCTGAAGTGAAGATTGAAGACGTAAAAGAAGACGGACGACTACTTGCTATGCTAAGATGGCGACGTCATGTCAAAGAGAAAGTGAAAGACAATCAGCGCCACCAACTTCCAGCAAATCGGAGAGAAAAAGACGGAAACTGCAGATAAAGATGAGTGAGTTGAAATCTCGTAATCTGGAGACTTTTATAAACCCTGAAAAGAGCGTGGATGAGACATTAGCCGACCGTGTTGAAGAATGCAAAGAAAGAGCCGCCATGATTGTTAGCTTGAAGAAGGCAGAGGAGATGAAAGAATGCAAAAGAACTGCTTTTCTGAAGAAAATAAGGATTTTTGATGTGATCACACCTCAAAAGTTGGAGCTACAGTATTAGATATAATGTAAATCAAATGTGTGTTGTGTGATATAGACAAAGTGATGAGGTGGCGTCCTGTCTTTGATGTCTGGGGGCAGCTGGGATAGGCTCCAGCCCCCTGTTTCCCTGAAGGGACAAGCAGTAGAAAATGGATGGAAATGGACACAAATATATATCCGCTTATATTCCGATGAGAATGGATCCATCTCCCATCTGCGTGGGGCAATGGGAGACTGAACGTGCGCAGCCCGAGGGTACCTGGTTCAATCCCCACCTAGTACCATTTGATTGATACTTTTATTAGTAGATAGCACAGTTCAGTACATATTCCGTACAATTGACCACTAAATAGCAACACCCCAATAAGTTTTTCAACTTGTTTAAGTCGGGGTCCACGTTATTCAATTCATGGTACAAATATATACTATCAACATAATACAGTCATCACACAAGTTAATCATCATAGTATATACATTGCATTATTGACATTATTTACAATCCGGGGGGTGGGATGAGGAGCTTTGATTGATATCAGAACTTCAGTCATCAACAATTGCATCAACAGAGAAATGTGGACATTGAAACAGTGTAGGTCTTATTTAGTAGGATATGTACAGCCAGCAGAGAACATAGTGAGTTCACATAGCATAAGAACAAGTATATACATTAGAAGTACATTTGAGTTGTTTATAATCCGGGGAGATGGGATGTGAATGGAGGAGGGTATTAGTAAAGTGTTGAAGTTGCCTGGAGGTGTTGTTTTAGAGCGGTTTTGAAGGAATATAGAGATGCACTTACTTTTATACCTGTTGGGAGTGCATTCCACATTGATGTGGCATAGAAAGAGAATGAGTTAAGACCTTTGTTAGATCGGAATCTGGGTTTAACGTGGTTTGTGGAGCTCCCCCTGGTGTTGTGGTTATGGCGGTCATTTACGTTAAGGAAGTAGTTTGACATGTACTTCGGTATCTGGGAGGTGTAGCGGATTTTATAGACTAGGCTCAGTGCAAGTTGTTTGACTCTGTCCTCCACCCTGATTCAGCCCACTTTGGAGAAGTGGGTTGGAGTGAGGTGTGATTTGGGTTGGAGGTCTAAAAGTAACCGGACTAGCTTGTTCTGGGATGTTTGGAGTCTAGATTTGAGGGTTTTGGAGGTGCTGGGGTACCAGGAGGTGCAAGCGTAATCGAAGAAGGGTTGAATGAGAATCCTCAAGGTGCTTTTGTTGACCAGAGAGGAGATTCTGTAGAGGAATCTCGTTCTTTGGTTGACCTTTTTGATTACCTTGGTTGCCATTTTATCACAGGAAAGATTAGCCTCTAAAATGGAACCTAGGTAGGTGATCTCATCCTTCCTGGTGATAGCAATGACAAACACTTTTATAGTGAAGTCATTGACTTTCTTAAAGGGGAACATTATCAGCAGACCTATGTAAGTGTCAATATATACCTTGATGGTGCAGAAAAAAGACCATGTATTTTTTTAACCGATTTCCGAACTCTAAATGGGTGAATTTTGGCAATTTAAACGCCTTTTCTGTTTATCGGTCTTTTAGCGATGATGTCAGAACGTGACGTCACCGAGGTAACACACCCACCATTTTCATTTTCACATTACAAACACCGGTTCTCAGCTCTGTTATTTTCCCTTTTTTCGAATATTTTTTGGAACCTTGGAGACATCATGCCTCGTCGGTGTGTTGTCGGAGGGTGTAACAACACTAACAGGGAGGGATTCAAGTTGCACCACTGGCAAGAAATCTGCCGCCAGACCCCCATTGAATGTACCAGAGTGTCTCCACATTTGACCGGCGATGCTAAGACAGACATGGCACAGAGATGTATGGATAACCTGCAGATGCATTTGCAACGATTAAGTCAACAAAATCACAAAGGTGAGTTTTGTTGATGTTGTTGACTTATGTGCTAATCAGACATATTTGGTCACGGCATGACTGCCAGCTAATCGATGCTAACATGCTACGCTAATCAATGCTAACATGCTATTTACGCTAGCTGTATGTACATTTGAAACTAGATACCCACATTTAATGCGAAACAAACACTTACCAATCGACAGATTTAAGTTGCTCCAGTGTCACAAGATGCGAAAGTCCTGATCGTTTGGTCCGCACATTTTACCGGCGATGCTAATAAGGCAGCCATGCTATGGGCCACTTCATTAGGTACACCCACGCTATGGCCGAATAGCGTCAATAGCTATTCGCTCAATAGCTTCAGTTTCTTCTTCAATTTTGTTTTCGCTATCTGCCTCCATACTCCGACCATCTGTTTCAATACATGCGTAATCTGTTGAATCGCTTAAGCCGCTGAAATCCGAGTCTGAATCCGAGCTAATGTCGCTATATCTTGCTGTGGTAACCGCCATGTTGTTTGTATTGGCAGCACTGTGTGACGTCACAGGGAAATGGATAGTGGTTTCAAAGAAAGCGAATTCCGGGACCGGTAAAATTTTGAGAAAAACTTCAAAAAATACAACAAGCCACTGGGAATTGATTTTTATTGTTTTTAACCCTTTTGAAATTGTGATAATGTTCCCCTTTAAGGTTGATATGGGACCCAAATAGGATGGATTCCGTTTGACCTAAGTGTATGGATAGCTTGTTGTCGGTGAGCCAGGTGCAAATATTAAGGAGTTCAGCACTGAGGATTTGTTCCACCTGGTACTTGTCCTTGCCGGACACCAGCAGGGCCGAGTCAACCTCGTCACGTCCGTTGTGTCCTGAAGAAAAGACACTTGACCCTTGCTCCTGATGGGTGCTGGTTAGCGCCTTGCATGGCAGCTCCCTCCATCAGTGTGTGAATGTGTGTGTGAATGGGTAAATGTGGAAGTAGTGTCAAAGCGCTTTGAGTACCTTGAAGGTAGAAAAGCGCTATACAAGTCCAACCAATTTATCATTCTTCCACTTTATCCGAGGTCGGGTTGCAGGGGCCAGACTTCCCTCTCCCCAGTTACTCGGTCCAGCTCCTACCGGGGGGATCCCGAGGCATTCCCAGGCCAGCCGGGAGACATAGTCTTCCCAACGTGCCCTGGGTCTTCCCCGTGGCCTCCTACCGGTCGGACGTGCCCATAAAACCTCCCTCGGGAGGCGTTCAGGTGGCATCCTGACCAGATGCCCGAACCACCACATCTGGCTCCTCTCCATGTGGAGAGTGGTTCCTCCCGAACTTCTCACCCTATCTCTAAGGGAGAGACCCGCCACCCGGCTGAGGAAAGTCATTTGGGCCGCTTGTACCCGTGATCTTGTCCTTTCGATCATAACCCAAAGCTCATGACCATAGGTGAGGATGGGAACGTAGATCGACCGGTAAATTGAGAGCTTTGCCTTCCGGCTCAGCTCCTTCTTCACCAATTGTTCGATACAGCGTCCGCATTACTGAAGACGCTGGATCGGTGCATCTCACCATCCACTCTTCCCTCAATCATGAACAAGACTCCGAGGTACTTGAACTCCTCCACTTGGGGCAGGGTCTCCTCCCCAACCCGGAGATGGCGCTCCACCCTTTTCCGATGATGATATATGTCAGAATTTAGTGGTTTAAATTGTATGTAGACACTCAAGAATTTAATGGCAATTTCACTTATTTTTCATTATAGGGCCTACATTGTTTTATATACAAAAAGGACAAGATCATAAAACACAAACTTTTTTAATACCAGCCTGACTTTTTGACAATTCACTTTGAATTTAGGGATGCAATCTAATGTTTTGGGGTTGTGTTAGTCTTTTAACAAGGTCTCTGTAGTCTCAGGGCATTGAATTGTTCGCAACTTGACTAGTATTTTAACAAGGTCTCTGTAGTCTCGGGGCATTCAATTGTTCGCAACTGGACTAGTATTTTAACAAGGTCTCTGTAGTCTCAGGGCATTCAATTGTTTCGCAACTGGACTAGTATTTTAACAAGGTCTCTGTAGTCTCAGGGCATTGAATTGTTCGCAACTTGACTAGTATTTTAACAAGGTCTCTGTAGTCTCGGGGCATTCAATTATTCGCAACTGGACTAGTATTTTAACAAGGTCTATGTAGTCTCGGGGCATTCTATTGTTCGCAACTTGACCAGTATTTTAACAAGGTCTCTGTAGTCGGGGCATTCACTTGTTTGCCACTGGACTAGTATTTTAACAAGGTCTCAGTAGTCTCGGGACATTCAATTGTTCGCAACTGGACTAGTATTTTAACAAGGTCTCTGTTGTCTCGGGGCATTCAATTGTTCGCATCTGGACTAGTATTTTAACAAGGTCTCTGTAGTCTCGGGGCATTCAATTGTTCGCATCTGGACTAGTATTTTAACAAGGTCTCTGTAGTCGGGGCATTCACTTGTTTGCCACTGGACTAGTATTTTAACAAGGTCTCAGTAGTCTCGGGGCATTCAATTATTCGCAACTGGACTAGTCTTTTAACAAGGTCTCTGTAGTCTCAGGGCATTGAATTGTTCGCAACTTGACTAGTATTTTAACAAGGTCTCTGTAGTCTCGGGGCATTCAATTGTTCGCAACTGGACTAGTATTTTAACAAGGTCTCTGTAGTCTCAGGGCATTCAATTGTTTCGCAACTGGACTAGTATTTTAACAAGGTCTCTGTAGTCTCAGGGCATTGAATTGTTCGCAACTTGACTAGTATTTTAACAAGGTCTCTGTAGTCTCGGGGCATTCAATTATTCGCAACTGGACTAGTATTTTAACAAGGTCTATGTAGTCTCGGGGCATTCTATTGTTCGCAACTTGACTAGTATTTTAACAAGGTCTCTGTAGTCGGGGCATTCACTTGTTTGCCACTGGACTAGTATTTTAACAAGGTCTCAGTAGTCTCGGGACATTCAATTGTTCGCAACTGGACTAGTATTTTAACAAGGTCTCTGTTGTCTCGGGGCATTCAATTGTTCGCATCTGGACTAGTATTTTAACAAGGTCTCTGTAGTCTCGGGGCATTCAATTGTTCGCATCTGGACTAGTATTTTAACAAGGTCTCTGTAGTCGGGGCATTCACTTGTTTGCCACTGGACTAGTATTTTAACAAGGTCTCTGTAGTCTCGGGGCATTCAATTATTCGCAACTGGACTAGTATTTTAACAAGGTCTATGTAGTCTCGGGGCATTCTATTGTTCGCAACTTGACCAGTATTTTAACAAGGTCTCTGTAGTCGGGGCATTCACTTGTTTGCCACTGGACTAGTATTTTAACAAGGTCTCAGTAGTCTCGGGACATTCAATTGTTCGCAACTGGACTAGTATTTTAACAAGGTCTCTGTTGTCTCGGGGCATTCAATTGTTCGCATCTGGACTAGTATTTTAACAAGGTCTCTGTAGTCTCGGGGCATTCAATTGTTCGCATCTGGACTAGTATTTTAACAAGGTCTCTGTAGTCGGGGCATTCACTTGTTTGCCACTGGACTAGTATTTTAACAAGGTCTCAGTAGTCTCGGGACATTCAATTGTTCGCAACTGGACTAGTATTTTAACAAGGTCTCTGTTGTCTCGGGGCATTCAATTGTTCGCAACTGGACTAGTATTTTAACAAGGTCTCTGTTGTCTCGGGGCATTCAATTGTTCGCCACTGGACTAGTATTTTAACAAGGTCTCTGTAGTCTCTGAGCATTTAACTGTTCGCAACTGGACTAGTATTTTAACAAGGTCTCTGTAGTCTCGGAGCATTCTATTGTTCGCAACTTGACCAGTATTTTAACAAGGTCTCTGTAGTCTCGGGGCATTCAATTTTTCGCATCCGGACTAGTATTTTAACAAGGTCTCTGTAGTCTCGGGGCATTCAATTGTTCGCATCTGGACTAGTATTTTAACAAGGTCTCTGTAGTCTCGGGGCATTCAATTGTTCGCATCTGGACTAGTATTTTAACAAGGTCTCTGTTGTCTCTGAGCATTTAACTGTTCGCAACTGGACTAGTATTTTAACAAGGTCTCTGTAGTCTCGGGGCATTCAATTTTTCGCATCCGGACTAGTATTTTAACAAGGTCTCTGTAGTCTCGGGGCATTCAATTGTTCGCATCTGGACTAGTATTTTAACAAGGTCTCTGTTGTCTCTGAGCATTTAACTGTTCGCAACTGGACTAGTATTTTAACAAGGTCTCTCTAGTCTCGGGGCATTCAATTTTCCGCATCTGGACTAGTATTTTAACAAGGTCTCTGTAGTCTCGGGGTATTCCATTGTTCGCATCTGGACTAATATTTTAACAAGGTCTCTGTAGTCTCGGGGCATTCAATTTTTCGCATCCGGACTAGTATTTTAACAAGGTCTCTGTAGTCTCGGGCGATTCAATTGTTCGCAGCTGGACTGTTGGGATGTCGCATGGCTGCAGTTGTGTGACCTCAAGTATGCAAAAATCCAGGAGCGCAGAAAGCAGGTAAGATGATTTTAATTTCATCAAAGTAAAAGATATAAACAGAAAGCAGTCTTGCATGGAGATGTTCCCAACATAGGTTTAACTTCGAGCACTGAGGAGTGCTCGAGTGAAACATAAATAGACCTGTTGATTGACCGCAGCTGAGGACCGCTGCCAATCAACGGCGAGTGTGACAAAAACAGTGCTCAGCGGAGTAAACAGGAAGTATGACAAAATAAGAGCACTGAACAGGAAACAAAGTACAAAACACGAAAAACTATCAGAAAGTAAGTGACAGATCGTTACAGGACCTCCCCCTCAAGGAACAGATACCAGATGTTCCCTGGAAAAGAAAAATGGAAAAAAATGTCCACAAAGTAAGGGAGGATGGAAGGAGGATTTGGTGGAAGGTCGCCAAACCTCGTGTCCCCGCAGCCAGCGAGGGAAAGTCAGGTGGCGACGGCGCGTAGAGCGCCGCTGGAACTGGCGGGGCGGGCGGCCACGGAACAGCCACATCATTTGCCGAAAAAGAGACGAGTGCATCCCGCGAGGAGGACGCCCAGGGCACGGCCACATCCGCGGCTGACGTGGAGGCGGGCGCGCTGAAGCAGGCCCGGAGACAGCAGACAAAGCGGCGGGGGCTGCAGCCAAAACAGATACCTCTGCAGGAGGCGGCTGAGGAGCCGATGTTGGTGCCGGCGTGGAGGCGGCAGACGTCATCGGCGGCGTGGAAGCGGCAGACGTCATCGGCGGCGTGGAAGCGGCAGACGTCATCGGCGGCGTGGAAGCGGCAGACGTCATCGGCGGCGTGGAAGCGGCAGACGTCATCGGCGGCGTGGAAGCGGCAGACGTCATCGGCGGCGTGGAAGCGGCAGACGTCATCGGCGGCGTGGAAGCGGCAGACGTCATCGGCGGCGTGAAAGCGGCAGACGTCATCGGCGGCGTGAAAGCGGCAGACGTCATCGGCGGCGTGAAAGCGGCAGACGTCATCGGCGGCGTGAAAGCGGCAGACGTCATCGGCGGCGTGAAAGCGGCAGACGTCATCGGCGGCGTGAAAGCGGCAGACGTCATCGGCGGCGTGAAAGCGGCAGACGTCATCGGCGGCGTGAAAGCGGCAGACGTCATCGGCGGCGTGAAAGCGGCAGGCGTCATCGGCGGCGTGAAAGCGGCAGGCGTCATCGGAGGCGTGATTGTTGCAGATGTCATCGGCGGCGTGAAAGCGGCAGATGACGCCGGGCGAGGAGCAGCAAATGCTGGCCGAGGAATAGCGGATGCCGGCGGTGACGAAGCCCGGCGTGGTGCTGCTCTTGGCGGCGTTGGGGCTCGGCGTGGAGCCGGCGTTGGGGCTCGGCGTGGAGCCGGCGTTGGGGCTCGGCGTGGAGCCGGCGTTGGGGCTCGGCGTGGAGCCGGCGTTGGGGCTCGGCGTGGAGCCGGCGTTGGGGCTCGGCGTGGAGCCGGCGTTGGGGCTCGGCGTGGAGCCGGCGTTGGGGCTAGGCGAAAGCCCGCCAGGGACGTAGATGTCTCCGTGGAAGGAGACGCTGGCGGGGATGACAGCGGTGTGTGCCTGGCTGCACCGCAGTGTATAGTGGGCCCCCTTCCACTAGGTGGCTGCCAGACACCGTTCACACATGCGGGAAAACGTGCCTGCTTGTCGGAGTCCCCCGGTGCGAAAACCAGGGACGGGCGGGAGGGGACCAGGAGGAGGGACGAAGACACGTCCCGTGCCGAGTCCCAGCAGGAGGACAAAAGCGACCTCACTGTGGGCTCCACTGGAGCTCTCGGCGAACCAAAAAAGAGAGCGGGAGCTGGCAAAAAGAGCAGCCGGGGAGCAGCCGCTGGAAGCTGCGTAGGAGCAGGGAGAAGCAGCTCAGCAGACGACGGGAAGGATGGCGGCGGCGGACGTGCCGGTCGGAGAGCCGCAGTCGGCGACGGAGCCGCAGGAGCCGCGAGACGTGAAGGAGGAGGCGGGCGCGCCGGTCGGTGAGCCGTAGCCGGCAGCGTTGCCGAGAGGAAGGATGGCGGCGGAGGACGCGCCGGTCGGAGAGCCGTAGCCGGTAGCGTTGCCGCGGGAGCCGCGAGGCATGCAGGAAGTGGCGGACGTGCTGGTCGGAGAGCCGTAGCCAGCCGTTGAGCCGAGAGGAAAGATGGCGGCGGGGGACGCGCCGGTCGGAGAGCCGAAGCCGGTGGCGTTGCCGCGGGGAGAGGGTCCGCGTCTGTAGGCTGGGACCGCACAAACCTGGCCTTCAAGTCCTCCAGGAATTGTGCGGTCCAGAACGTCGGCTGAGGATTGCCGACAGGGATTCTCGCGAGGTCACAATTTTCTGGCTCGAAGTTACTGTTGGGATGTCGCATGGCTGCAGTTGTGTGACCTCAAGTATGCAAAAATCCAGGAGCGCAGAAAGCAGGTAAGATGATTTTAATTTCATCAAAGTAAAAGATATAAACAGAAAGCAGTCTTGCATGGAGATGTTCCCAACATAGGTTTAACTTCGAGCACTGAGGAGTGCTCGAGTGAAACATAAATAGACCTGTTGATTGACCGCAGCTGAGGACCGCTGCCAATCAACGGCGAGTGTGACAAAAACAGTGCTCAGCGGAGTAAACAGGAAGTATGACAAAATAAGAGCACTGAACAGGAAACAAAGTACAAAACACGAAAAACTATCAGAAAGTAAGTGACAGATCGTTACATGGACTACTATTTTAACAAGGTCTCTGTAGTCTCGGGGCATTCTATTGTTCGCAACTGGACTAGTATTTTAACAAGGTCTCTGTAGTCTCAGGGCATTAAATTATTCGCCACTGGACTAGTATTTTAACAAGGTCTCCGTAGTCTCGTGGCATTCAATTGTTCGCAACTGGACTAGTATTTTAACGAGGTCTCTGTAGTCTCGGGGCATTCAATTGTTCGCCACTGGACTAGTATTTTAACAAGGTCTCTGTAGTCTCTGAGCATTTAACTGTTCACAACTGGACTAGTATTTTAACAAGGTCTCTGTTGTCTCGGGGCATTCAATTGTTCGCCACTGGACTAGTATTTTAACAAGGTCTCTGTAGTCTCTGAGCATTTAACTGTTCGCAACTGGACTAGTATTTTAACAAGGTCTCTCTAGTCTCGGGGCATTCAATTTTCCGCATCTGGACTAGTATTTTAACAAGGTCTCTGTAGTCTCGGGGTATTCCATTGTTCGCATCTGGACTAATATTTTAACAAGGTCTCTGTAGTCTCGGGGCATTCAATTTTTCGCATCCGGACTAGTATTTTAACAAGGTCTCTGTAGTCTCGGGCGATTCAATTGTTCGCAGCTGGACTACTATTTTAACAAGGTCTCTGTAGTCTCGGGGCATCTATTGTTCGCAACTGGACTAGTATTTTAACAAGGTCTCTGTAGTCTCAGGGCATTAAATTATTCGCAACTGGACTAGTATTTTAACAAGGTCTCCGTAGTCTCGTGGCATTCAATTGTTCGCAACTGGACTAGTATTTTAACAAGGTCTCTATAATCTCAGGGCATTAAATTATTCGCAACTGGACTAGTATTTTAACAAGGTCTCCGTAGTCTCGTGGCATTCAATTGTTCGCAACTGGACTAGTATTTTAACAAGGTCTCTGTAGTCTTGGGGCATTCAATTGTTCGCAACTGGACTAATATTTTAACAAGGTCTCTGTAGTCTCGGGCGATTCAATTGTCCGCATCTGGACAAGTATTTTAACAAGGTCTCTGTAGTCTCGGGCGATTCAATTGTCCGCATCTGGACAAGTATTTTAACAAGGTCTCTGTAGTCTCGGGCGATTCAATTGTTCGCAACTGGACTAGTATTTTAACAAGGTCTCTGTAGTCTCAATTGTTCGCAACTGGACTGTTTGGTTTGTCTCCGAAGACGTTTTGCCTCTCATCCAAGTGTGCTTTATCAGTTCATGCTCATAGACTTTCGATTGGTCGGATATGGTCTAGCGGCTGGTGTCAAAAACCCAAATATTTAAACTCCAAAACCAGGATGGTGTGTCTGGGCAAGGATGGTTCTGGCCTATCGTCATGAGAAAAACAACTGTCACAAAAACAAGCAGTCCTACTGTCAAAGCCAACGGCAGTCGTTGAAGTGTAATTTCCCCCAATTAGCGTTGAGGTATGTATATTGTCTGGCAGGACCATCGCTGTGGATCGAGGACTACAGGTCCAAAATAGTCAGAATCCCCTACGTTAGCATTCTGTTCAGTTGTAAACAAATTTTGAAAATAGCATTCTGGTCACCTTCTGTGACCGGAATGTTTTTTGTGGAAGTCGTTCCCCACCCGTTCCACGGATACCACGTCACAGGAGCCAGGTGTGCCGTTTTAACAGAGTTTTTAATGTACATGCGATGCCAAGAACAACATTTTTCAGATGTCTTTTCTCCCCAGACTCTCCTACCTCTCTCCTCCGCTGGCCGCTCACTGTTAAAGGGGAACATTATCACCAAACCTATGTAAGCGTCAATATATACCTTGATGGTACAGAAAAAAGACATCTATTTTTTTAACCGATTTCCGAACTCTAAATGGGTGAATTTTGGCAAATTAAACGCCTTTCTGTTTATCGCTCTTTTTGCGATGACGTCAGAATGTGACGTCACCGAGGTTGTACAGCCGCCATTTTCATTTCCTCGAAAACATTGCAAACACAGGGTCTCAGCTCTGTTATTTTCCGTTTTTTCGACTATTTTTTGGAACCTTGTAGACATCATGCCTCGTCGGTGTGTTGTCGGAGGGTGTAACAACACTAACAGGGAGGGATTCAAGTTGCACCACTGGCCCCAAGATGCCATGTCTGTCATTTTACCGGCAATGACAGACATTGCACAGAGATGTATGGATAACCTGCAGATGTATTTGCAACGATAAAGTCAACTAAATCACAAAGGTGAGTTTTGTTGATGTTTTTGACTTATGTGCTAATCAGACATATTTGGTCGCGGCGTGACTGCCAGCTAATCAATGCTAACATGCTATTTACCGGCGGTGCTAAAGCAGATATGGCACAGAGATGTATGGATAACCTGCAGATGCATTTGCAACTATAAAGTCAACGAAATCACAAAGGTGAGTTTTGTTGATGTTGACTTATGTGCTAATCAGACATATTTGGCTGCGGCGTGACTGCCAGCTAATCGATGCTAACATGCTATGCTAATCAATGCTAACATGCTATTTACCGGCGATGACAGACATGGCGCAGAGATCTATGGATAACCTGCAGATGCATTTGCAACTATAAAGTCAACGAAATCACAAAGGTGAGTTTTGATTTTCTTGACAACTAGCTAATCGATGCTAACATGCTATTTACCGGCGGTGCTAAAGCAGACATGGCACAGAGCTGTATGGATAACCTGCAGATGCATTTGCAACTGTATTACGTTTTCTTCCACCCACATTTAATGCCAAAAAAACACTTAGCAATCAACAGATTTAAGTTGCTCCAGTGTCACAAGATGCCAAAGTCCTGATCGTTTGGTCCGCACATTTTACCGGCGGTGCTAACGCAGCTATTCGGCCATGCTATGGCTATGAATAGCGTCAATAGCTGTTTTCTCAATAGCTTCAGTTTCTTCTTCAATACTTTCATACTCCAACCATCTGTTTCAATACATGCGTAATCTGTTGAATCACTTAAGCCGCTGAAATCCGAGTCTGAATCCGAGCTAATGTCGCTATATCTTGCTGTGGTATTCCCATTGTTTGTTTACATTGGCAGCACTGTGTGACGTCACAGGGAAATGGCCAGTGTCTTCGCAGAGAGCGGAAAAAAAGGCACTTTAAAGCTTTTTTAGGGATATTCCGGGACCGGTAAAATTTTGAAAAAAATTTAAAAAAATACAACAAGCCACTGGGAACTGATTTTTTACTGTTTTTAGCCCTCTTGAAATTGTGATAATGTTCCCCTTTAAAGACAACAGGTGGTTAGATCACCACGTACCACCTGTGAGATCTAACCACCTGGCAGCTGTGTCTCGCCGTCCCGCATAGAGCACCATAGACCTCTAGTCTATGGTGCTTTGCCCTCAACACCATTGACAGAGGCGGTGACCTTTGCTCCTGCGAGCTCGCTAATCGCACCCTCCCTCCACAGTTTCTAACTCTGGTTATTTGTCTGAGGCTACATTACAGAGTTTTTTATGAATAGTTGAAAGGACAGTGTTTTATTTGGAAGATGGGTGGTGTCGTAGGCCACCCCTTATGTTCAGGGATGGTTTTTCAACCTTGACATAGATGGTTTCCCTCATTCCTCTTTCAAACCATTTGTCCTCCCAGTCCAGAATCTGTTCATTTTTTATTTCTAATGAGTGCTGAGGTACAGGTAGACATCTGAGTCTTAGCCTGAAGAGTTTGCCATGCCTGATAAGTCTACGAGCATGAGGTTTTTGCCGCGAGACTAGATGTGACCAATCTAAGTCTGTGAGCCTGAGCTGATGAAAGCCTACTCATATGACAGGTGAAATATTTAACCCTCGTATTTTGAACAAATTTTGTCAAATTTTTTGCCCCTTTCGCATCTTTTGGCCGCTGGTGCAACTTGAATCCCTCCCTGTTAGTGTTGTTACACCCTCCGACAACACACCGATGAGGCATGATGTCTCCAAGGTACGGGAAAACAGTCGAAAAGACGGAAAATAACAGAGCTGATTTGACTTGGTGGGTGTAATGAAATTGAGAAAATGGCGGATCGTTTCACATTGTGACGTCACAGGTCAAAGGTCATGGCTCTGACAGGCTATCAATTAAAAGGGGTTTAAATCGCCAAATTCACCCTTTTAGAGTTCGGAAATGGGTTAAAAAAACATATGGTCTTTTTTTCTGCAACATCAAGGTATATATTGACGCTCACATAGGTCTGCTGATAATGTTCCACTTTCAGAAACCTGGGCTAGTATTGATGGATTTTCCAATAAACTACTTCTAATGGCGGGCTCAGTCACTACTATTTATGGCAATGGAGTAGGTTGAAAAAATGTGAATTCTATGTTAGCAATGTTAGCTCAATTTGTTGTGTAGCTAGCTTAGACTTCTACTGTAAGACAATAGCATCACCATCCTTTGGCAAAATAATTGGATGTTTCCATATAGATTTTTCCCCCCACTGCTAGTTTGCAGTATCCTAATGTCCATCCAAACAGATGTTTTCTACTTTCTGCGATTTTAGCTTCACTTGTCCGAGTCTAATTCAAGTCATGTAAACATTGAATGGCCATGAAACACTACACACACATACACTACATAGAAGAAAGCGTGTCAAGTGTCTGTGTGTTTGTGTCCCACAGACGTCCAGCAGCTGATTTGTGATCGAGAAAAACTTCCTTTTCAGTTAGGGGCGAGCTCCGGTCTGAAACAGGAGACTCCACAACCACCCTGCATTAAAAAGGAAGAGGAGGAACTCTACATCACTCAGGAGGGAGAGTGTCTTCTAGGACGAGAGGAAGCTGATTACACCAAGTTTCCACTGACTATTGTCTCTGTGAAGACTGAAGATGATGAAGAGAAACCACAAGTAGACAACCTCTTAGCTCCACTATCAGACAGTGAGGCTGAAGACGAGGTTGAAGTAACTTTGAGCAGCGATACAGACTGTGAAGGTGATAAGATGACTCACACTGACAACAAACACTCTGAATGCTCTACAAAGAAGAAATGTTTGAGCTGCTCAGTTTGTGCTAAAAGCTTTACTAAAAACAGCCAATTAATTTATCACATGAGAACGCACACAGGAGAAAAACCATACAAATGTTCAGTTTGTGGTAAAAGTGTTACCCGAAAGAGCCATTTGACTGAACACATGAGAACACACACAGGAGAAAAACCATATATCTGTTTAGTTTGTGGTAAAAGCTTTTCTCAAAAGAGCAGTTTGACTCCACACATGAGAAAACACACAGAAGAAAAAACATTTAATGGCTCGGTTTACACAGGAGAAAAAACATATAATTGTTCGGTGTGCAGTAGATGTTTTTCTCTGAAGAATTCTTTGCTTCAGCACATGAGAAAACACACAAGGGAAAGAACATTTACTTGTTCGGTTTGTTGCAAAAGTTTTCCCGTAAAGAAGCGTTTGACTGAACACATGAGAATACACACCGGAGAAAAACCATTTGCCTGTTCAGTTTGCGCTAGACGTTTTTCTCAAATGGGCAGTTTGACGAAACACATGAGAACACACACGAGAGAAAAAACATTCAACTGCTCAGTTTGTCACAAAAGCTTTTGTCAAAGCAGCAGTTTGACTAAACACATGAAAAAACACGCGGGAGAAAAAACGTTTAGTTGTTCAGTCTGCGGCAAAAGATTCCGCAGTAATGCGGATGCACTAAAACACACGAGAACACACAAGGGAGAATAACCAATCGGCTGTTTAGTTTCTGGTATTTTGCTCATATGTGGCGACGTCCACACACACCCAAGATCTCCTCAAATAAGTTCACTGCTTCTTTCACAAATATCTGAGGTATTTGTGTACAAATTGGGATTATCTGGAGCCTAAATGTATCTCCTCATGACCCCATGTCATCTCTGTAATATTAGTTTAGTTTAGTTTATTAAGGATCCCCATTAGTCTACATTTATTAGACTATTAATATATTCTATTAATGTTAGGACAATGACATAAATAAATGTTGCCACCAAGCAGCCAGCCATCACACACAATGCCAGTTTGTAGTCTTTTCCCAACCTTAGAATGTAAGAATCATGTGTGGAAGTGGAAGCAGGACACATCTCCATAATGTTGTTCAGTGCATTTGTACAACGCATATGAAATCTACACCAATCAAATTAAATATGTTTCTTGTTGACATTTACATAATTATCATGTGATGGTGCTTTTCTAGCAGTTTTATATTAAACTGGTTTTCATTGAGGGCCACATGACAGTTATGACTGCCATCAGAGGGCCGCTTGTAACAGTGAATTATGTATGAATTTGCCTCAGGATTTCATTATTAATTATATAAAATGTTCCAAGTGGACTGTCGATTTTAAAAATCAAAACTTTACATTTACAACATTTTTATTGTAAAATATTTTTTTTTTACGTTTGTTTGTTTTTTCACAAAATTTTACTGTAAAAGATAGTTTGTTTGTTTTTTTTCCACATCATTTTATGGTGAATGGAAAAACAGTACCACAATTTTTCAGAGCTGGGCTTTTTACAGGAAAAAGCTGTTGCCAGAATGTTTGTGTTGAATGTACATTGTTTTTTTACAACATAATATTTCCATCCATCCATCTTCTTCCGCTTATCCGAGGTCGGGTCGCGGGGGCAACAGCCTAAGCAGGGAAAGCCAGACTTCCCTTTCCCCAGCCACTTCGTCTAACTCTTCCCGGGGGATCCCGAGGCGTTCCCAGGCCAGCCGGGAGACATAGTCTTCCCAACGTGTCCTGGGTCTTCCCCGTGGCCTCCTACCGGTTGGACGTGCCCTAAACACCTCCCTAGGGAGGCCTTCGGGTGGCATCCTGACCAGATGCCCAAACCACCTCATCTGGCTCCTCTCGATGTGAAAGAGCAGCGGCTTTACTTTGAGTTCCTCCCGGATGGCAGAGCTTCTCACCCTATCTCTAAGGGAGAGACCCGCCACACGGCGGAGGAAACTCATTTTGGCCGCTTGTACCCGTGATCTTATCCTTTCGGTCATGACCCAAAGCTCATGACCATAGGTGAGGATGGGAATGTTGATCGACCGGTAAATTGAGAGCTTTTCCTTCCGGCTCAGCTCCTTCTTCACCACAACGGATCGGTACAACGTCCGCATTACTGAAGACGCCGCACCGATCCGCCTGTCGATCTCACCATCCACTCTTCCCCCACTCGTGAACAAGACTCCTAGGTACTTGAACTCCTCCACTTGGGGCAGGGTCTCCTCCCCAACCCGGAGATGGCACTCCACCCTTTTCCGGGCGAGAACCATGGACTCGGACTTGGAGGTGCTGATTCTCATTCCGGTCGCTTCACACTCGGCTGCGAACCGATCCAGTTGTTGGAGAAAACATTTTTTTATTAAATGAAGATTGGTATATTTGTAATAATAGAGGAGACAAATCTTCACTGAATATTTGATAAAATTCTGTATTTTACCTATCAGGGCCAGATTTATTTTTTTCAAATGAATTTATAGCTTTTTGAATTTCCATTTATTGTATAAGTTCCTCCAGTGATTTTTTTTGTCATGCTCTGATAAGGATGGCAGTTGTGTTGGGTTTAAATTTGACTGCATAGCTTCTATGCTATATTCTCGGGCTTGTATAAAATGTTCTAAATGTTTCATTGATTTGCTTGGGATCAACAGAAATACTACCATCTGAAAGTTAAATATTAGATATATGATTTCTAGTCATCTGCTTCTTTCATCTTAATGCAAGGAGCTTTCCAGCTTGCTCGCCGTATTCATGAAACTTTAATTTTGCCCAATTGATTTTATATATTCAACCTTCTGTTTTATTATATTATCATATTCCATTCTTTGTTTGCAAAGTTTGATCCATGTTTCCTGATTATACAGTTTGGACAATGTGTCCTGCAATTGTTGGATTCCATTCAATAATTCGTTTTCTTCAGCACGTTGTTTTTTATTCTTAAAGCTTGCAATCCTAATAAGTTCTCCTCTTACACAACACTTAAGTGCTTCCCGTATTGTGGAGATGTCAGAAACAGAATCCTGGTTATTTTTTAATAAAATCTGAAAAAAATGATTTAATATGTCATTTATTTTCCTCACTTTCTAATAAAGAAATATTAATTTTCCATTGTTTGAATTGGAAAGCGACTGGAGGAAAGTTTATGTTGATTTGAATTGGACTATGATCAGAAATAATTATTGGGTGAATTTTAGCCTGCACGTTTTCTACAATTGCCTCAGGAACAAAGAACATATCAATTCTTGAAAATGACTGATGTCTGTTTGAATAAAAAGTGAAATCCTTCTCATGTGGATTTAAGTTTCTCCTTTAAGTTTTAAGTTTCCTTGCCCTTTTGCGGGTTCTTCCAATCCGAGGATGTTGTAGTTGTAATGAGTTGTGCAGTCCTTTGAGACATTTGTGATTTGGGGCTATATAAATAAACATTGATTGACATTGATTGAAATACGTGGTTAAGAGTTTGCATTAATTTCAGAAGAGAAAACAATGATTTCTTGGGTTTAACAATCTTACCAGTTTTATCAATATTTGGATTTATTGTTAAATTTAGATCTCCACCCATAATAATATCCGAATCAACATAATCTGCCAATTTGAGTTCCATGTCACCAAAGAAAGAAGGTTTATCATCATTGGGTGCATATCAATCAATCAATCAATGTTTATTTATATAGCCCCAAATCAATCAATCAATGTTTATTTATATAGCCCCAAATCACAAATGTCTCAAAGGACTGTACAAATCATTACGACTACAACATCCTCGGAAGAACCCACAAAAGGGCAAGGAAAACTCACACCCAGTGGGCAGGGAGAATTCACATCCAGTGGGACGCCAGTGACAATGCTGACTATGAGAAACCTTGGAGAGGACCTCAGATGTGGGCAACCCCTCCCTCCTCTGGGGGACCGAAAGCAATGGATGTCGAGTGGGTCTAACATGATACTGTGAAAGTTCAATCCATAGTGGCTCCAACACAGCCGCGAGAGTTCAGTTCAAAGCGGATCCAAGACAGCAGCGAGAGTCCCGTCCACAGGAAACCATCTCAAGCGGAGGCGGATCAGCAGCGTAGAGATGTCCCCAACCGATACACAGGCGAGCGGTCCATCCTGGGTCTCGACTCTGGACAGCCAGTACTTCATCCATGGTCATCGGACCGGACCCCCTCCACAAGGGAGGGGGGGACATAGGAGAAAAAAGAAAAAAAGCGGCATTTCAACTGGTCTAAAAAGGAGGTCTATTTAAAGGCTTGAGTATACAGATGAGTTTTAAGGTGAGACTTAAATGCTTCTATAAAATTAACTGTATCTATATGGCAATTAATAATCATATATCTACCTTCTGGATCTAAAAATATACTATTTATAATATAGTTAATCTTTTTGTTAAACATTATAGCAACACCAGATCTTTTGGAGGACAGTCCAACACAAACTATCTCACCAACCCATCCTTTTTTCAGATATTTTAAATGTTCAGTTTTCAAATGGGTTTCCTGTAGAAAAGCAATATCAGTAAAAAGATTGTTTGGATGCTTCAAAATGTGTCTTTGTTTCACCTCTTCATTTGCACCTTTTATATTCCAAGATACAACTTTCAAACATGTTCTAGTCATTGCAATATTTTATGTTTGTGTCAACTGGTTTTCTTATGTGACAAATATCATCAAACATAAAATGTATTTTATAAATGTTTTTAAAATATAAATTCCTTATATAAAATATTATTTTTTTTACAGGCATTTTGGAGTCCTTTAGTCATCCACGGTTTAAACTCGCCGTACTTTGACTTCCTTTTATAATTTACTACTGGACAATTTCCATCATATAGTATTTTAAATGTGTTTAAGAATTCTTCATAAGATGTATTAACTTCTTTTTTTTATCATAAATAGTATTCCAATGTTGCTTTTGTAGTTCATTCTTGAATTTGTTGAGCGTTTTCTCTGTTATGATTCTTTTATAGACAGTTTCACATTCATTCTTGATTTTAATTTTACTGGCACAGTTGTAGACCACAAAGACTGGGAGATGATCACTTATATCATTTATCAAGATTCCACATATTAGCTTGTCATCCATTATATTGGTAAATATATTGTCAATTAGGGTGGCACTATGTCATGTGATTCTTGTTGCTTTATTTATCAAAGATATCAAACTCATACTGTGCATTGTGTCTATAAATTCGGCTGTTTCTCTATTGCTACTTCTATGTATTAAGTCAAAGTTAAAGTCTCCACTAATAAATATTTCTTTGTTATTCAATTTATAAAATAATCCTTCCATAGCTTTGGTGAGGGTTTCTATTTTGGATCCCGGAGTTCTAGATATACAACTAACTAGGATATTTTTTCTTCCTTCTCTTATAACCTCTACCGTTATACATTCCATTATCTGGGTATTATCTTCGAGCCAACTCTCTCCTTTGAGGCACACATTAAAAGCGTTACTAAAACGGCCTTCTTTCATCTCCGCAATATCGCTAAAATTCGCTCCATTCTGTCCACTAAAGACGCTGAGATCATTATCCATGCGTTTGTTACGTCTCGCCTCGACTACTGTAACGTATTATTTTCGGGTCTCCCCATGTCTAGCATTAAAAGATTACAGTTGGTACAAAATGCGGCTGCTAGACTTTTGACAAGAACAAGAAAGTTTGATCACATTACGCCTATACTGTATATACCTTTATATACATATATACATACATATATACCTATACTGTATACACCTTTATATACATATATACATACATATATACCTATACTGTATATACCTTTATATACATATATACATACATATATACCTATACTGTATATACCTTTATATACATATATACATACATATATACTTATACTGGCTCACCTGCACTGGCTTCCTGTGCACTTAAGATGTGACTTTAAGGTTTTACTACTTACGTATAAAATACTACACGGTCTAGCTCCATCCTATCTTGCCGATTGTATTGTACCATATGTCCCGGCAAGAAATCTGCGTTCAAAGGACTCCGGCTTATTAGTGATCCCCAAAGCCCAAAAAAAGTCTGCGGGCTGTAGAGCTTTTTCATTTCGGGCTCCAGTACTCTGGAATGCCCTCCCGGTAACAGTTCGAGATGCTACCTCAGTAGAAGCATTTAAGTCTCACCTTAAAACTCATTTGTATACTCTAGCCTTTAAATAGACTCCCTTTTTAGACCAGTTGATCTGCCGTTTCTTTTCTTTTTCTTCTATGTCCCACTCTCCTTTGTGGAGGGAGTCCGGTCCGATCCGGTGGCCATGTACTGCTCGCCTGTGTATCGGCTGGGGCCATCTCTGCGCTGCTGATCAGCCTCCGCTTGGGATGGTTTCCTGCTGGCTCCGCTGTGAACGGGACTCTCGCTGCTGTGTTGGATCCGCTTTGGACTGGACTCTCGCGACTGTGTTGGATCCATTATGGATTGATCTTTCACAGTATCAGGTTCTCATAGTCATCAGTATCATCAGTATCACAGTATCACGTTCTCATAGTCATTATTGTCACCGATGTCCCACTGGGTGTGAGTTTTCCTTGCCCGAGGATGTCGTAGTGGTTTGTGCAGCCCTTTGAGACACTAGTGATTTAGGGCTATATAAGTAAACATTGATTGATTGATTGATTGTTCAATGATAGATGTCATATTTTCAACTTTAAAAAAGTTTAGATTTTTATCAATATAGAGTGCTGCTACTCCTCCCTTTTTATCTATTCTATCCTAATGCACAAATTCATATCCATTCAGACCAAAATCTACACTTTTTTCTTGAGTTATCCAAGTTTCTGATATTGCTATAATGCTAAAAGGTTTTACAAATTGACTTAAATATTCCTTTATATGGTGAAAGTTTGCAGACAGACTTCTACTATTAATATGTATAATTGTTAATTGGTTACTTAATTTTATACCGTCATTATATTGTTCATCTGTATAATATTTGCAATTCATTGCTATGCCATTGAAGAAATATTTTTCAGGGTCTATATCGTTTTCAAACATAGTGCAAAGTTTAAAGTTTAAGTTAAACATTTAGTAAATGTGTCCTCTCAATTTATATTTCAACTGGGTTGTTTTTCCTTGTAAATCCTCCCATTGCGCTTTACCACAAAATGTAATCATTTAAATAGCAAAGCAAACATGCTTAAAGAAAGTAAAATAAATTAGAGAAAGAAAAAAAAAATACTAAGGGAAACAGAATCATAAAAGGAGGAGAAAGCTACAAAGTAAAACAGTAGAAGAGAAAAGAGAAAAACCAAGAGATAACAAAAAAAAAAAACTAATCAAATATCACCAATCAATCAAGTGGTGGTATAAAAAGGAAAAAAAACCAAAAACAAAACCAGGCCAATAATACATCCACCCAAAAAACGTTTGGACAGAAATTAAGAAAAAAGTACCTAAAATAACTTCATGGAGGTTTCTGGCGGTGTTAAACGTTTCCATGACTACCTGTGTATGCATGACGTCATCGTGTCGCGCCATTGTTTTGGTGCGGTTGCATTATGTTTGGATTTTCTCAACACCGCCATTCAACTAGTATGTAATTCTGGTGTTTCTAAAAAGAGTACCTTCGATGTAGAAGTTTGTTCATGATTAGACGGCTTCGTTTGTTGTTCTTTTTTAACCTCATTCGTTATTGGATACAACAGCCGTCTTCTTTTGAGTATCTCGGCCGGAAACTGCTCACTAATGGAGAAAGTGCTTCCCTTGAGCTTATTTCCACGCTACATTGACATGGATTTACGCTTTGGGTCAACAAACCGTGGAACCATTGGGCGGCATAATTCATTTATTTAACTACTAAATCCTTTCAGCAAAAATATGGCAATATGGCGAAATGATCAAGTATGAGACATCGAATGGACCTGCTATCCCCGTTTAAATAAGAGTATCTCATTTCAGTAGGACTTTAAAAAATGTATTAAAATGCTTATATTTTGAAAAATGCTGCCGTAAAGTAGGAAGCGGAAAGTGCTGGTTTTGGCGCATGCGCAAACGGACGGACCACTTTGGCGGGCAACAAGATGGCGGACTGGGCGACTGTGGCGTCCTAAAGACGTTTTTACGACCTAAGCGCCATATATATTCTTAACCATTCATCTTTTTGAAGACCACGGAACGCAAGTTGAGTTTGCAGCGGCGGAGTGTGACCTGAAGTGAAGATTGAAGACGTGATAGAAGACGGACGACTACTGCTATGCTAAGATGGCGACGTCATGTCAAAGAGAAAGTGAAAGACAATCAGAAACTTCCACAAAATCACCAACGGAGAAAAAGACGAAAACTGCAGATGAAGGTGAGTGAGCTAAAGTTCCCAACAACGTCATTTTGTAGACTGAAATGGGTGTTGATGAGAATTAAACCGACTATGTTGAAGAATGTAAAGAAAGAGCCGCCATGATTATTAGCTTGAAGAAGGCAGTGGAGTTCACATCAGAGGAGATGAAAGAATGCAAAAGTCAAATGAAGAAAGTGGAAGAGCAAAACAAGCAATTGTGTAAAGAAAATAATGAAGAGATGTTGGGGGAGAGTAAGAGATCAATGTTTATTTGTTTAGCCCTAAATCACATGTGTCTCTAAGTGACAATGAGAAACCTGGGAGAGGACCACAGATGTGGGTGCCCCCCCCAACCCCCCAAGGCGAACAGTGCAATGGATGTAGAGTGGATCTAACTTAATGGTGTGAGATTCCAGTCCATAGTGGATCTAACATAATAGTGAGAGTCCAGTCCAGAGTGGATCTAACATAATAGTGAGAGTCCAGTCCATAGTGGATCTAACATAATAGTGAGAGTCCAGTCCATAGTGGATCTAACATAATAGTGAGAGTCCAGTCCATAGTGGATCTAACATAATAGTGAGAGTTCAGTCCAAAGTGGATTTAACATAATATTGTGAAAGACCAATCAATAGTGGATCTAACATAATATTGTGAGAGTCCAGTCCATAGTGGATCTAACATAATAGTGAGAGTCCAGTCCATAGTGGATCTAACATAATAGTGAGAGTTCAGTCCAAAGTGGATTTAACATAATATTGTGAAAGACCAATCAATAGTGGATCTAACATAATAGTGTGAGAGTCCAGTCCATAGTCGATCTAACATAATAGTGAGAGTCCAGTCCATAGTGGATCTAACATAATAGTGAGAGTTCAGTCCAAAGTGGATTTAACTTAATAGTGAGAGTCCAGTCCAAAGTGGATCTAACATAATATTGTGAGAGTCCAGTCCATAGTGGATCTAACATAATAGTGAGAGTCTAGTCCATAGCATATCTAATGTAACAGTGTGAGAGTCCAGTCCACAGTGGCTCTAACATAATAGTGTGAGAGTCCAGTCCATAGTGGATCTAACATAATAGTGTGAGAGTCCAGTCCATAGTGGATCTAACATAATAGTGAGAGAGTCCAGTCCATAGTGGATCTAACATAATAGTGAGAGTTCAGTCCAAAGTGGATTTAACATAATAGTGTGAAAGACCAATCAATAGTGGATCTAACATAATATTGTGAGAGTCCAGTCCATAGTGGATCTAACATAATAGTGAGAGTCCAGTCCATAGTCGATCTAACATAATAGTGAGAGTCCCGTCCATAGTGGATCTAACATAATAGTGAGAGTTCAGTCCAAAGTGGATTTAACATAATATTGTGAAAGACCAATCAATAGTGGATCTAACATAATATTGTGAGAGTCCAGTCCATAGTGGATCTAACATAATAGTGTGAGAGTCCAGTCCATAGTGGATCTAACATAATAGTGAGAGTCCAGTCCATAGAGGATCTAACATAATATTGTGAAAGTCCAGTCCATAATGGATCTAACATAATAGTGAGAGTCCAGTCCATAGTGGATCTAACATAATATTTTGAAAGTCCAGTCCATAGTGGAACTAACATAATAGTGAGAGTCCAGTCCATAGTTTATCTAACATAATAGTGAGAGTCCGGTCCATAGTGGATCTAACATAATAGTGTGAGAGTCCAGTCCATAGTGGATCTAACATAATAGTGAGAGTCCAGTCCATAGTTGATCTAACATAATAGTGAGAGTTCAGTCCATTTGTGGGTTCTTCCGAGGATGTTGTAGTCGTAATGATTTGTGCAGTCCTTTGAGACATTTGTGATTTGGGGCTATATAAATAAACATTGATTGATTGATTGATCTAACATAATATTGTGAAAGTCCAGTCCATAGTGGATCCGAATTAATAGTGAGAATCCAGTCCATATCGATCTAACATAATAGTGAGAGTCCAGTCCATAGTGAGAGTTCAGTCCAAAGTGGATTTAACATAATATTGTGAAAGTCCAGTCCATAGTGGATCTAACATAATAGTGAGAGTCCAGTCCATAGTGGATCTAACATAATAGTGAGAGAGTCCAGTCCATAGTGGATCTAACATAATAGTGAGACTCCAGTCCTTAGTAGATCTAACATAATAGTGGGAGTCCAGTCCATAGTGGGTCCAACATAATAGTGTGAGAGTCCAGTCCATAGTGGATCTAACATAATAGTGAGAGTTCAGTCCATAGTGGATCTAACATAATAGTGAGAGTCCAGTCCATAGTGGATCTAACATAATAGTGAGAGTCCAGTCCATAGTGGATCTAACATAATAGTGAGAGTTCAGTCCAAAGTGGATTTAACATAATATTGTGAAAGACCAATCAATAGTGGATCTAACATAATATTGTGAGAGTCCAGTCCATAGTGGATCTAGCATAATAGTGAGAGTCCAGTCCTTAGTGAATCTAACATAATAGTGAGAGTCCAGTCCATAGTGGATCTAACATAATAGTGAGAGTTCAGTCCAAAGTGGATCTAACATAATAGTGAGAGTCCAGTCCATAGTGGATCTAACATAATAGTGAGAGTCCAGTCCATAGTGGATCTAACATAATAGTGTGAGAGATCAGTCCATAGTGGATTTAACATAATAGTGAGAGTCCAGTCCATAGTGGATCTAACATAATATTGTGAGAGTCCATTCCATAGTGGATCTAACATAATAGTGAGAGTCCAGTCCATAGTGGATCTAACATAATAGTGAGAGTCCAGTCCATAGTGGATCTAACATAATAGTGAGAGTTCAGTCCAAAGTGGATTTAACATAATATTGTGAGAGTCCAGTCCATAGTGGATCTAGCATAATAGTGAGAGTCCAGTCCTTAGTGAATCTAACATAATAGTGAGAGTCCAGTCCATAGTGGATCTAACATAATAGTGAGAGTCCAGTCAATAGTGGATCTAACATAATAGTGAGAGTCCAGTCCATAGTGGATCTAACATAATAGTGAGAGAGTCCAGTCCATAGTGGATCCAACATAATAGTGAGAAAGTCCAGTCCATAGTGGATCTAACATAATAGTGAGAGTCCAAAGTGGATTTAACATAATATTGTGAAAGACCAATCCATAGTGGATCCAACATAATAGTGAGAGTCCAGTTCATGGTGGACCTAACATAAAATTGTGAAAGTCCAGTCCATAGTGGATCTAACTTAATAGTGAGAGTCCAGTCCATAGTGGATCTAACATAATAGTGAGAGTCCAGTCCATAGTGGATCTAACATAATAGTGAGAGTCCATTCCATAGTGGAACTAACATGATATTGTGAAAGTCCAGTCCATAGTGGATCTAACATAATATTGTGAAAGTCCAGTCCATAGTGGATCTAACATAATAGCGAGAGTCTGGTCCATAGTGGACCTAACATAATATTGTGAAAGTTCAGTCCATAATGGATCCAACTTAATAGTTAGATTCCAGTCCATAGTGGATCTAACATAATAGTCAATCAATTAATGTTTATTTATATAGCCCTAAATCCCTAGTATCTCAATCCCCCTGCCAAGCTTTTATTTTGGAGCTTACTTTGCACCTAACAGGAAGTCACGGTCTGCATTTTACTGCTGTATGCTGGACTTTGCCGTATCAACTTGATGTATAAATTGCTTTGTTGTGGTCGGCGTTTCCCGCTGCTTAGCGATAAAGACGTTAACAATACTAAAACACAGGTAGACATTAACCTATCCATTTGCACAGAAATGATCTTCTAGCACTCAATGTTTATGGGAGCTTTTTAGTGATGAGAAAAAACACAATGATCTACATAAGTGGGGCTGACTTGATGCAGGTTCCACTGTAATTATTGCATTTTCAATAAGAGCTCAGTATTATGTTATGTCATTTTATATTCTGATGCTGTGTATATATGAACTTTGTGTTCTTTTTTAATTATGTGTATATATATATATAAAAAATATAAATATATATACATATATATATATATATATATATATATATATATATATATATATATATATATCCATCAATTTTCTACCGCTTATTCCCTTTGGGGCCGCGGATGGCGCTGGTGCCTATCTCAGCTACAATTGGGCGGAAAGCGGGGTACACCCTGGACAAGTTGCCACCTCATCGCATATATATATATATACACACACACACATATACATCTATATATATCTATATACATATATACATTTATATAGATATATATCAATCAATCAATCAATCAATGTTTACTTATATAGCCCTAAATCACTAGTGTCTCAAAGGGCTGCACAAACCACCACGACATCCTCGGTAGGCCCACATAAGGGCAAGGAAAACTATATAGATATATATGTGTACGTATATATATATATATATATATGTATATGTGTATGTATATATATTTATGTATATATATATATATATTTATACATGTTCTGTATATATATATATATATAAATATATATGTGTGTGTATATATATATATATATATATATATATACATGTTCTGTATATATATACACATGTGTGTATATATATATATATATATATATATATATATATATATATACATGTCCTGTATATATATACACATGTGTATATATATATATATGTATATATATATGTATATATATATATAATGTGTGATAAAGTCCTTTATTTTCTGTAATGCAATTCATTACACATCAACTGAAATATTGCAAGACTTTTCATTATTGTAATATTGCTGATTATGTCATACATCTTAAGGAAACTCAAAAATCCTATCTCAAAAAATTTGAATATTTCCTCAGACCATGTAAAAAATAAAAAAAAAGATTTACAACCACAAAACAAAATCAAACATTTGAAAATGTCAATTCATGCATTCAGTACTTGGTTGGGAATCCTTTTGCAGGGATTACTGCCTCAGTGCGGCGTGGCATGGAGGCAATCGGCCTGTGGCATTGCTGAGGTGTTATGGATGCCCAGGATGCTTCAATAGCAGCCTTCAGCTCATTTGCATCATTGGGTCTGGTGTCTTTCAGCTTCTTCTTCACAATACCCCACAAATTCTCAACGGGGTTCAGGTCAGGGGAGTTGTCAGGCCAATGGAGGACAGTAATGCCATGGTCAGTACACCAGTTACTGCTGGTTTTGGCACTGTGGGCAGGTGCCAGATCTTGCCGGAAAATGAAATCATCATCTTTATAGAGCTTTTTAACAGATGGAAGCATGTTAATCTCAAAAGTCTCTTGGTACACAGCTGCATTGACTCTGGACTTGATGAAACACAGTGGACCAACACCAGCAGCTGACATGGCTCCCCAAACCATTGCTCACTGCGGGAACTTCACACTTTTCATTTGGAAGTCAAGGCACTAGAGTCTGTAGGAAGGGTGGAGTGGGGCAAAATCCAAGTTCCATGAAATCCAGTATGAAGGCATTATGCTCACCTGCTATACATCTTTCTACTCACCCACCGCCTCTCCTCTCTGCCTTACTGAGCACTGACTGCATGCGCTCTGAATACCACTGCTGATTGGCTTTTACATCAATACCACTGCTGATTGGCTGTTACAGCTCTGCGTGTAACCAATCAGTTGGTT